>NC_092871.1:2524557-2534445 GCF_032062135.1 Pyxicephalus adspersus | reverse complement strand
CAGGGCACTGATGGTTAATTAACCTCTAGTGCCCCGGGGATCGCACACTCTTCTCAATGAATGCAGCCACAGCTGCGATCATTGAGAAGATGCCCAGCACAGGAGAACCTCCTGACATTGTAATATAAGTATTACTTACAGATGATACATAAGTTACAGATACAAATGAATTATTTGTAAGAGATGATTATATTACGATGTCAGGAGGTTCTCCTGTGCTGGGCATCTTCTCAATGATTGCAGCTGTGGCTGCATTCATTGAGAAGAGTGTGCGATTAATAAACTTCTAGTGCCTGGGGACGGCAGAGGGCTGCATGATGCAGGAAATCCTCATGTTTGGCGAGAGCTCGACCTCTTGGCGAATCAGAAGGCCGCTCTCACTTACATTTTCAGTAAGCGGGAAAGGCCTGATTTGCCGCAATACCAAACTTAATATTCTCACTCGCTCATCCCTAGTGCCAGCCATGGCAAGCTGCACTGGGTTTCTTGATCCCAAAACACTCGTGAACCCCTGCTCTAAGAAGTGCTGCTGTCTGGATTATTCACTTGGCCAGAATATCTGATATTGAGCTCAAATCTAAACATGTGTTTGGTATTCTTTGCTACAAGTATATCTAATTGTACCTACAGTGTACCTAATGCAAATAATGTTTGCCAGCCTATTCTTGTAGTATAAAGCGGACAGTTTTCCTATAGTCCGGTGGTTGTCAGATGTGGAACTACCTCTGAAAACCACCAACCAATTTAAAAGCTGTCCGCAGTAGTTACAATATGCAGCGCCCAAATCATATGAATCACATTGATTTTAGTAGTCACAGTCACATCTGAAACAATAATGCAGATAACTATGGCTACAACTAGCCGTAAATCTTACCTGCAAATTCATTCTGGGTCAGTGATTCAGAAAATATTAAAAGCAGGAAATCAGAATTTCAATCAAACCAGGATTTATTAGAACCGGGTCAGAAATTGCACAAAATCCTAATGTGACCAGTTCTCTTTAAATCTATTGGAGAAGTCAAAACATACACAAAAAGGTTTTGCACTGCAAAGTAAAACCAGAAACGCATTATTTTCATGTGCTATTGTCACACCGCTATTTATCCTTTTACCTAACACAAGTGAGAAGAGCAGAACCGCTGAGTATAGCTTTGCTGAATATTTAACATTACTGAGTAACAGGCAAAGAATTTCAATGGGACTTTTTCACTGGAACACTTTACATTCTGCACTGAAATTCGCTGCATCAATTGGTTCCAGATCTCTGCTAATGCTGTGCCGTCACATCACTCACATGCAAAACTGATAGCTGCCATTTATTTAAAAAAAATGCTATGAGCAGTTCTCTGCCAGCCGTAAAACCTTCCATCGGCCCTTACAAACCCAACCATGACTTCTAATTCAGAGTTTGTGAGTCCATTACACTCAAGGAGGGCTGGGAAGTATTTTAAGCCGGTAAACTTTCTGATCTGTTATTGGAACTTTTCCTTAAAGAAGTCTTCTTTTTCCATGTATGTTGTTTCATATTTTCAGTATTATATACACGCGTGTGGGCAAAGGGACTGGCTAATTGTAATAAAGTGCAATCAGCATATTTGTTTAACTACTGCTAAATATTGACTACAGCGTAGAATTCAAATTGTTTTATGTATTTAAAGCCAACTCAAGCATAGAAATCTGCCAAACTGTCTATTTAACTACAGTTGACATTCAAAAATCTGGCAACCTCTGGACTCAAGGAGTGCCGGATTTTTTAAAATTCCAGATTTTTAAAAGATATACTCACCTCCACACACAGGCCAGCTTTCCGCTGTCAGCACCTGCAAACATCTGGCACAGTTCTAGGGAGCGGGCAGCAGGAACGTCTCAACGTGTATTTAGTGTAGCAAGCAAGACCGGCTGTAACTGCAGAACAGCGCCATGAAAACATTAGTGGCCAAACAGTGCACTACTGTCCCTGTATTGAAATGCGCCCTGAAATTCATGCCAGAAAACTGAAGGAATCGGATTATGGATGTCTGTATTTTCGATTGTTAACTATACCTAGAAAAGCCATTTTTACCCAGGGTTCTGTAGAACCGTAGGGTTTTTTCCAGAGGTTGCCAAGGGCTCCTTAAGCTATTGATAACTGTCCTCCTATCTGATGGTGTCTGCATAGTTCAGGGCCACAAGCACAACCCCAATAATCTTTTTTACGTGTCTATAAGGATTGAATTTGCATCACCATGGTAAGAAGGACATTCTTTCCATTGACCATCAACTTAAGGGGCATTATTACAAATAATGTACAGTCATCCTCATTGGCTGCAGTCACTGTGTTAGGACCTCTCTCCTGTCATTACATCAGCAAATGACATCAGCCAGTTTGTGTGGTTAGCTGAACAAAATATGTGAATACCTAAAATAAATGACTGCATCCTACAAGGGTGAATGTTCAACTGACACCCCTTCTCAGTCCATGGTGCAAAAAGGAGGAGAAAGTGTGTCATCACGTACATCTTAGTGCACGTCATAGCCAATAACCATGACCCAATGATTATCAAAATTAAACCAAAGTTTTAAAATGTTTAAAATGTTTAGAACATTTTTTAATGGAAGAAAAATAAAATCACATGCATTCAGTCTTCTCTCTATTTACAGGTTAAAGTATTTTGTACTTTTTTGTTTGTTATAATGGGTCGCTTGCTCTTAAATGATCTTTTGTGCATTATTGTTGACAACCAGTAGATGGCACTGTTTCCTTATATAACGTGTGTAACAAACTCTAATAATGTGTCAGCCAGCAAGAGTTTAGTACCTTCTTTACATGAGGACACTGTGCCATCTAGTGGCATGATCAGAGTATAAACCAAGAATATTTATCTAATGTTATTCAGGTCAAAATATCTCAGTTTACATTTGAGAATATACATTATGTTTTAATTGCTCACAGTAGCCCTGTGAAGCCTTAAAAAAAAAAGTTCATTTTACTACTTATCCATCCACAATATCATGCAGGAGCAGAAAAAGGAAAATCCCAATTGAATTCATGACATTGATCCTTAGGTTTCTCTGCTGTAAAAACTTGCTTAGCTGCAGCAAACTGGGAACGGCAGCCATGAAAGAGAAAGTCTTCTGGAATTAATTTATAAGATTTTTGCTGCAACGGAAATCATTTGTAGTCTTTTATAATAGCATGGAGGTCATATGAGGCCTTTTTACCTACAAACAAAGTAAGCTGATGTTCTTCTCTACACCTCACAAATCTGAACAGTCTTGCGTTGCTCTTGCGCGTTGCCTTAATCACAGATCATGCGGTAAACCGGCGTCCTTTATAAATTTTGGCCGATCTTCTCTAAACTGAACAGGCTGCTATATGAAAAGTTGCGTCAGACTTGGCACAGGAGAGGTCTGACAGATGCTGCAACAACTTGCCTGGTAAATTGTGTGAGCTCCATCTGAGCCGGTCACCTGGCAGCTCTAGCAATGGAGGTGTAATATTCCTAGCACATTGCGCGCTACAAAGAGGCCGGAATCATATGCCAAGATTCATCTTTGTGTGCGCGTGCCATGTAACAGGAAGGTTCATTTAACCTTAAACAGTAAAAGAATTAAAAGTGAACCTCAAGCAGACAGCTAAATGTAAAGCTGAAATATATACAAGGGCAGTCTATTACCGGCCAACCGGTCGGTGACTTTCCTGAGCCGGTTTTATAACTGGCATTGCTGCAACACCACATACTGTATCCAGGTTCCAGGTGGACCTAGAATACTAAAAAAATATTTATTTTTTCATACATGGTAATATGTTAACCTCCTGGGCGTTACACTGATGTCTAGATTTCTGTTCCAAAAGCGTTACACTATTTTTCATGAAATTTTTTTTTTTTAAATTGTAGACCTGTAACTTACAGAAATATGTCTGAACAGGGTTCTAGTAGATATAATAAATATAAAAAATGTTTGAAACACAATCATGTAAAAAAAAAAAATACTTTTAATAAAATTAAATAAAAGACACAAAAATCAGCTTAAACAAGAATACATAAATAAATGAAAACCATGAGAAAATCTCCAGCACAGATTATCCCAGCTAAACGCTACAACAGGCCTGGATTACTGGCAGCAGAGTGGCTATAAAGCCCCAGCACAGGAGCACTAATGTGCTTAGCCGTAGAGTATGTGCTGGGATGCTGGGAAGGTACATTGCAGGCTGCACGGCTAAAGGGAAGCAGGGGATGCTGCTATTTCCTTGCTGCTGCAAGTGACACAGTTGGACAGAACAAATGGCGAGAGATATTGTGGTAATGCAAAGCACAGGATTGCTGGACCCAGAAGCATCTCCTAACATGAATAGTCTGAGATCTGATGCCTTAAATCACTTTTCCTTGGTTTATTTCTCCTCTGTTCAGTTATTGATATATACATGGCTGAAAATACATTTTTCTTCCATTTGGAAAAAAAAATGCTCAAAATGGTATTTTTTAACAAAATGTAATTAATCATTTGGAAATGCTCAAAATGGTTATATCGCATTTTTCTCAATTTTAAAACTTTTAGATTCCACATTTTTTTTTTTGAAACGCTCGACTGATTTTTAAACATTTGCGCATATAACATAATGAGCATCATAGTTAGCAGCTTTGTTGAGGCATTCTAACATCAGAACACTTACGTAGTTGTAAGAAATGCTCCTGGGTTTGAATGAACTAACTATTCTTGTCCCAGGTTAAAAATCATATTTTAGGGTTTTTTTATAAATGTGAATAATTGTTGATTTCTTCAAAATTACTTTTTTCTTAATTTATTAGATCATCTGTTTAAAAAAATTAGAACAGGAAATTGGGAAGAAGTTAAAAAGCTGTTCAGTTTACAACTTCATAAAAAAAAGCCTCAAAGAGCTCTACTTTTAGTCTGATTTATTAAAGCTCACCAAGACTGGAGAAGATAGGCTACCATGAGAGAATCTGGGTGATCCAGAAAGTCTGTAACAGATTTCCTAAAATCATTTTCTATTCCTTTTTTTAATTGTTGACCAAATCCATTCCATGTTTGCTGGATCATCCAGGTTCTCTTATTTTAGTGTATATTCTCCAGTCTTGGAGAGCTTTGATAAATCAGGTCCAGAGCTGGAACAGAAGAAGGGGTAAATTGTAGAAGAGTCTTTCATGACGATGCAAGTTTAGGGGATGAAGAAGCTTGGAAACATGTGGTTAGAGATTGGGGGAGAGTAAAGAATGTTAAAATTGCCGCTCCTAAAATGGCCAATAATCAGTAATTACTGGCAGCACAGTTGCTTTCACCTGAAGTTTTGATGCATTGTAGCTACCCAGGAAAAAAGCAAGATCCGGGCAGGTAGGTCACCCCCCCCCATGAATTTGAAGCATGCCATTTTTAATGAAATGTATATAAAATAATTAAAAAAAAGAATTGCAATTCCAAAAAACAAATTCTAAATGTGCAAATTGTCTCTACATAAAAAAACATACATATTGGCAAAAAGAAGGGGCAATATGGAGTTCTGTTATTCCAGGGCTCTGACGTCTTTGACATTCGGTGAATGATAGATGACACAAGTCTCAAAGTCACACAGTTCTCTGCCACACACTGATGTTAATTCATCTTAAACAGAGACAATTTGCTTTGACATATTCCTCCAAATTGCTCAGAATATGCAAAACTTGCACATATATCAATAAATTTGAATTGTTTAGAGGACTCATTTTAAGAAATAGATACTTTGAGGCAAAGTGAATATTGGAACAGGAAGGAATTGCTTCTGCCAGAGAGAAAAATGAAAAAATCACCCCATCTTTATAGCTAAATGTACAGAATTGGACATTTTTACAGAATATTGTAAGCACTCTGAATTCAGCTTGTTTGGTTAAAGGGAAAATCCAATGAAAACATATCTTGGATATCTTGGATTTATTAAAGCTCTCCAAGACTGGAAAGGATATATTTTAATAAATAAAGTTGAGTGATCCGGCAAACCTGGATTTAATTTCCTAAAAGTAATTTGCTTTTCTTAGCAAATGTTTTCAGTTCTGGACCAGATTCATTCCAGGTTTGCTGAATCAACCGGCTTTACTGATGAAAGTTTATCTTCTCCAGGGTTGGGGAGGCGCATTGTCGGAATGCATTGGTGCAGGGGGAAGATGCCCAGGTTATTTATGCTTTGTACTGCGTGATCTTTCCTTATTCTCCTATTCCAGCCTAGGTGGGATTCAGATTTAAAGCAAATCTAAAAACTGAGATACGATATAGATTCAAAAATTCAATTTTCCCATTTGTAGCATTGGTTAAAGAAAACCTTGGTGATCCTTCCATGAAGGGAATTTTTATAGCACTTTCTGTTTAAACACTTTCTGTGTTCTCCATGGCTCCTTTTACCTGGGTGCACCACTCGGCATATTTCAGTAATCACTCGGCTGTTTTTTGGAGGTTACTGAAAAGTTGGGTTACAATATAGGGGCAGCAACCTGCCTTCAGCTTCCTCCCACCCAGCCTAAAAAATAATTCTGGGGAGATGTCGGAGGGTGACAATGCTCTATCTCCCCGCTGTGCATTGTACCAGAAATTAGAATTGTGTCTATCCATGGTGCAGGAAAATCTTCCTATCAGGGCGCAGCATAAAAAAATAAAGCATAAAATTATGTAAAATTGTGATTTTAACTTTTCCAAACAATATAAAAAAATCCACTGACTATGCATACCAAAGGGGGGGGGACCCAATTTCTGTTGCTGCTGTGCATAGATCTTCATTGCGATTCTTATCAACCAAAGGACAACTTCTCAGAGAGTTTTTGACTGCACACTAATTTATAGCCAAAGTAGCACTTCTGTTCCATTCACCATATTGGATGAGGAAGAGACTTCCAGGGAGTCGGGGGAGCTCTAGAAAAGTCTTGGAGCCGTGCATGTGCTGAGGTTATGAATGAGGAAGTCATTACTAGGTTATTGGAGGGGTCGAAAAGAGCGGCTGGGGGGTATTATTATATCAGGGCAGAGAGGTAGGTGGAACAAGAACTGTGGAGGGAAATTGATTATAAGGTGAAATGGAAGCCAATGTGGAGAACTAAAAAAAGAGGCAATCTTCCAAATGACATTCATATTTTGAAATAGTATCATTTATACAGTATGTACTCTGAAGCTAACTTTTAGGTAACTTTAACGCCACCCCCATACATAAAGCAAGTAGTAATTTCTCACTTTTGCTTACCTAACCTTAATCATCTCGCTTTTACAGACTTACTCCTTTCCTTAAATCAAGTCCCCAGTAACCTCTTCCCATCACCAATCCAGCAAAGTTCTCATGATGTCAGTGCTGTAATCTTGAAAAAAACGATGATTCCTGAGTTCTGCTCACGACCTGGAGCACCAAAGAGAAGAAATCACTGACTTTAGGAAATTAGGGATATAGTAAAAATAAAAATTGTTTTCAAAAAGTTCCCTGCATCTACTCTTTGCAATGTGGGGGCATTTTGCTAAACACTCCAAACCCCCCAAAATTTAAATAAAACATTATAATTCCTGTTGAACATCATTAAATATAAAATTAAATTTTATGCAGTTGGCTATTAATTAGGATGGGAAATCTAATGTTCCTCCTTACCCGCAGACCATGGTCAGGGACCATTTTGTGGGATTATATCAGAAAGATTTTTTTTTCTATTGGGATATTATGAAAAGTTCCGAAAATGACCTTATATGCAGACAAATGGCTGACAGATTCTATGTTCTTTAACCTACTATATAATTAACCACATTCAGATCTTGCCATGCCAAGCGAGGAGATAAAAATAATCGTAATAAATTAGCTATTTTTGTTCCTAGCTTATTATCACCTTTTCAGTACATTTGGTTGACCACTATTTTGAATAAAAATAGAAGAAATTGCATTAATGCTGCTACAAGAGCACAAAACCGGCGAAAATTACAACTTATTTCCCTGGTGGACATTAAAATGTGGAAGTAATAATTTTCTCTTTTTACCTTTAACGCCTTTTATGCTCTTTTTATTTTTTGTGGGTTTTTAGGTAGGATTAAAGCTTATTATTAAAATTTAATTAATTAAACTGCAATATTTCCCTCCTCTCCTGAGCTAACTCCCATAGGTCCATTCTAAGGTCCATTGCCTCTCTTTTATGGGAAATGACACAAATGTCAAGAATCCCACCCTGGAGACAAATCGTTTTACCTGGGTTTTTGGATCACATAGGAGGATAAAGACCTTTGATGTCACATCCCCAAATTTAAAATCCCCGGTATGTCTCTAATTTGTGTTTTAATATAAATGGTGCTGAGGTGATTAATCTTCCATTTTGGCAAACATATATAGCATTGGTTCATGATGGCAAATGTTCTTCAATGTTTGACTAACCTGAATCCAAGCTTAGCACTGAACCCCAATAAATTCTATGGGTGATGAATTTCCACTTAATTTTTTTAAATATTAGGGTGACTAAAGAAATGATTGTCACAAAAAGGCACTGAGAATAGGGCACTGCCACGTGGGTCACTGTTTTAAAAATACTGTTTGGCATGTGGAATGTCTTAAAGAGGAACATTGCAAATATATAAATCCTTTAAATAGCATGTTTCCTATTTCTTTGAGATATCACATCTAGATTTTACATGGACTTGTATAGACTTTCTAGGATCAAGTGATGGTTTGTAATATACAGTATGCATTGGATTTTAGATAATGTGGCATCTGCAAATAATTAAGAAACCAAACTTTTCCCAAGTTGGAGAGAATTGATTCTTTTTTGTTGGTTGGTTTTGTTGTTCCACAAAATGTGTACAGAGGTGTAAAAATATTATATGGTGAAAATGGTGAATTTTATGGTGAAACATGAGATGTCCCTTTTCCAAAAATTCCTCCTACTTGGTGTTAGGAGATGCTCAACAGTCCAGTAACTCCGTGCAGTGCACGCTCGCAGTATCAAACACTGTTTATTATGTCCAGCGATGTAATTTGCAGCAGCCAGGAGAACTAAGATAGCGGCAGCCCCTGCTTCCCTTTAGCTGTGCAGCCTGATGGATTTTCGGCATCCCCAGCACCACTCTGTGAGGCTGTGCACAGGTGAAGGGGAATTCAGAAGCAATTAGTTCCTGACTCAGTCCTTGCCTGTTGTAGTGTATAGCTGGGCTAATCTGTGCTGAAGTAAGTTTCATCTGATTTACTGTTTCTGACATTGCCAGTTTATGCTGCCTGGACCGACCCTTGCTTGTGACCGCGACTCTGCTTGTGTTTTGTCCTTGTGTACTTCGTTTGGTGGATGGATATTCTGTGTATGACCTCTGCTCTGTATTCTGGACTTGGCTCTGTTAGAATCTTGGTACTTCTATCTGTGGGCTCCTGGTCCTCTGCCAGCCCTTCCCCAGACACCATCCCTTGCGCAGTAAGTCCTGGGGACAACCGAGTGCTGGGATACATAACCAGTCTCCCGAGGCTGAGCGGGGGCTGCTATAGGTGAAGACTGCGGTGTTAGATTGGGGACTGGTGTCTGGTGAGGACTGGTGCTGACCAGGGCCTTACACTCGATTATTAAAACTACCTAAATAATGCGCTTATGATTGCTCGAGAATTGAAACAATCTAAAAAGGCAAGGAGTTTCCATGCTACAAAACCTATTAAAACATCAAAAACACTTTATTAATCAGCTAATCATAAAAACTATTTTGACACATAAATGGCATACATTTGTAAATACAAATATAACTTCCTGAATTAATCCACATTGAAAAAAGGCATAAAATTAATACATTTAAAACAGATAACAACTTTAAATTAATGCATTTTGCATGGGAAAACCTCTTTTAAGAGTCGTAAATATTATTATTTCTTCAAAATAAATTTATCAACAAAAAACCATATTCAGGAAAATTGTAGAAGAAACACCT
>NC_092871.1:2489856-2524331 GCF_032062135.1 Pyxicephalus adspersus | reverse complement strand
TAATTCTCAGGTCATTGCTTTACATTGTTTGATCTTTTTTGGTTGTGTTTTGGTTTAGGAGTTTTATGTCTTTTTTCTGACTAGTTTTAATGGACTTCTTGCATTTGTCGGCCCTCACCAAGAGCATAAAAACACATGCAGAGTTATGGCTCAGAGTGAGAGGTAGATGATTATTTTTTGGAAAGTATCCATTTTTTTAGTATATGAGCCTGCTTTGTATGTTTAGCATAAGGTAGTATGTTATAAAATGTTAAGGAGTTTTTCCTGTAGCTACAGTGTGCCAGCCCTAGATCAATAAATCAAATTAAAGTAAGGAGAAAGGAGAGAGGGCTTTTTGGCACACAAAAAAAATGTTTACCTTTCAATAAAATGTAAATATTACAAAAAGGCAAAAAAAATTAAATAACACATACCTTACTACTAACTACCCATAGGCCCTATACAGATACTGCTATTAGCATGATTTTATATTGGTATCCAGTATTTGGTTATTGTATAGTCGACACGTTTCGCCTAAACAGACTTCCTCAGGGGTAATATTATCATGCAAATTAGATCATAAAATAATACTAGTCATTTCACTTATATGAGTAACAGATTATAGACAATACAATAAATATGGACATGAATAAGTAAAATGTGTACAGTGGTAGGGGATACTAGGTAAATATTTTACATACAGTACCTTAATGTTAATAAAAAGTCCTACACAAGCATTTTTCATAAGGTGGTGTCTATGATGTATACAGCAGAGGATGACTTACTTATCTGGGTACTGTCGTGAGTTTAGGTGCTTTGTGTATAAACTGATATATATATCATATCCATGGAATAGAGTGATTATACATTTATTCCCAGACATAATCGGCTGTTAAAGTGAGTTTAAACCTTCAGCCTTGTAAAGAGTAATTGAATTTAAGTGCTGCATCAAGTAGCTTTACCATTGAGTAAAATGCAGAATAAACTGCACAAACAACATTTTGTGTCTGTTTAGATTTAGTTTACATACATTAACATGAAAATAATGTTGAAACAAGCTCAGCGTAGCCATGTTTGTAAAATAGTATATTATTTAACTAAATTAAACATAATTGTGTATACCAGCTATTAGCCCAGATATCAATAATTTAAAAGGAAATGGTACCTGATAGCAGGTGATACCCGATTGGGGCTTTTACACATTTTGTTAAGGGTTTTGGAGAACTTGGTCCTCCTGGCACGGTGCACTAATATTGATAGGAGATGGGCAGTAATAGGAGGGGCAAAGTATGTGGAGAGATAACAATAGAAAGGATATAGTGGAGATGGGTTGTGACATATGTGCATATTGTCAGCTGGGAAAGGTAAATAATGTAGAGGGCATGGGTAATGGTATTGTAGGGTGGCCTCCAGCAACATGAGAAGCAGAGGGCATGCAGTTGTCTACCACCTTGGGGACATCCTTTTGGAGAATCAATGTGGTAGCACCTGATATAAAAGGTCAAAAAGCTCAGTCTAAATTGATAGTTTCGATTTTTAAAAGTAACAGACGTGATCACTACTATTCCTATGTAACAATCTTCCAGGTTCCCACTATAAGCTGCAGCATGACTTCTTTTTCCAACTTGACTGAGGTTGAAGGCGGCATGTGTGTTGCTCAATTTTGGTGATTGTGAGTGATAGGATAGTGATAGGAAACTCTTTGAGAACTACCTAAAGCATTTATCACAAAGGGTTCAATGGTTTGTACACAGTGGAGCAAAAGCCATGCCTCAAATTGTAGATATAAATGGGTGAGTGTCTTATTTTAATTATTTTTTTAAAAATCGGGGGTGGCTTACTTAATGGGGATGTCCTAAAATCGGGGAAACACGGTAGTGGAGATGGGTTGTGACATACTTGCATATTGTCAGCTGGGAAAGGTAAATAATGTCGAGGGCATGGGTAATGGTATTGTAGGGTGGCCTCCAGCAACATGAGAAGCAGAGGGCATGCAGTTGTCTACCACCTTGGGGACATCGTTTTGGGGGAATCAATCTGGTAGCACCTGATATAAAAGGTCAAAAATCTCAGTCTAAAGTAACAGACGTGATCACTACTATTCCTATGTAACAATCTTCCAGGTTCCCACTATAAGCTGCAGCATGACTTCTTTTTCCAACTTTACTGAGGTTGAAGGCGGCATGTGTGTTGCTCAATTTTGGTGATTGTGAGTGATAGGATAGCGATAGGAAACTCTTTGAGAACTACCTAAAGCATTTATCACAAAGGGTTCAATGGTTTGTACACAGTGGAGCAAAAGCCATGCCTCAAATTGTAGATTCACAGCATATACCATAGGATTTTTTAACATAGTACACAATTTCTTAAAACATTCATTGGATAAATACAGGTAAAATTTTTCCAAAATATAAGTTCTGTCTTATTTCCTATTATTATTGTTGTTATTTTTAATAAACAGGATTTATATAGTGCCAACATATTACGCAGCGCTGTACATTAAATAGGGGTTGCAAATGACAGAAAAACACGGACAGTGACACAGGAGGAGAGGACCCTGCCCCGAAGAGCTTACAATTTAGGAGGTGGGGAATTACCACACGATAGGAGGGGAGATAGGTGGTGACGGTTTCAAAATACAGAAGAAGATTGGTAGGTAAGTTTGAAAAAACGGGTTTTGAGCGCTCTTTTAAATGAGCAGAAAGTAGGAGCAAGACGAATAGGATGAGGAAGACCATTCTAGAGAGTCGGGGCAGCCCTAAAAAAGTCTTGGAACCGTGCGTGTGATGAGGTTATGAGTGAAAAAGTGATTAGTAGGTCATCGAAAGAGCAGAGAGTGCGGCTGGGGGAGTATTTTTTTACCAGTTCAGTAATATAAGTCGGACAAGAACTGTGGAGGGATTTGAAGGCAAAGCACAGGAGCTTGAATTTGATTCCAAGGTGAAATGGAAGCCAATGAAGCAAACTTTAAAGAGATGTAGCAGAAAAAGAGCGGTGGGAAGGATGGATGAGTCTGGCTGCGGTACATGGAAAATCCCCTTAAAGATTTACTTTGGTGGTAATGTCAAAGAAAGGAGTAGAATATTTGTACATATACTCACAACCAGTAAAACATCCAAGTGATCCAGAGTTACAGCTAAGCCCAAACACTTGACCCCCGATATGTTCACAGATGGGGGTGAGATAGTTGCGTAACCTCCTCGACTATTGCTACATCTATCTATATATGTCTGTCAAAAATCTATAATTTTTTATTTAAAGTTTTTTGGGACACATATGTCACATATCCCAGGAGGTCGTGCTGGCTGCTCCTTCTGAGCATGCTCCATATTGGACACAGGTCATAAAAGGCTTTCCTAGAATGTAAAATGTGCTTAATCTCATGCATGCGCAGTGAAATTGGCACATTCTTCCTACATTTACAGGAAGACACGTCACCAAATCTCGTGCGTGTGTAGTGTAAGATTAGGTGACGTGAGCAGGGATGAGAAAGAAGAAGAAAGGAAATGGCTGTTTCTTGCTGTTCCATCAGAAGGAAGAGAAAGACCGGGACAACGCAGTACCTACCAGTCCTACTATGAGGACTTTCCACCAGTAAAGTTACGCATTATTTTCCTTTTTGGTGTAAGTTCCGGTTGACGACATTTTAGGTTACTATAATAATAAAAATAAAGAAGACTCTTGTTTCCTAGTTTAACATGCACATTTCATATATTTCCCACTGTTCTAATGTGAATGCTGTCCAATTTACTTTATGGGTCTCATAGTTTTAAATCACCCTTGAATTCATCAAACTCTGCATTAGGGATGAGCAAGCAAATTTATTACATTCGGTCTCGTGGAGAATTGGGCCAAACTCACCTACCAAGCATGTAGGCGAGAAGGACCTTTGTAAATTCCACTGGCAAGACCGAATTTTTGGGACCTGCAAGACCAATCAGGGGAGCAGAGCTGTCAGTTTCGCTCCTCTGATTGCTGTTGCAGTCTTGTACTATATGTTCCTGGATAGAGTTTCTCTATCCAGGCACACAGTGGGAGTCTCGCTGGCTGCTCATGAGTAAATGCAAATCCGAGGATTTTTCCCACGGCCGCGTTTATTCATAAATGCAAGTTGCATGACTCATTTTTAGAGGAGGAGTATTGCGGCTGTATTTATGAATGGAGCAGTGAGAATCCTCCTCTCAGTGAGAGATCCCCGGGAACTACAGGTCAGAATGACGGCTTACTGACACACTTACTGACCCAAGGCTGCAGCCGCGGTAATCCTCCTCTAGTGATTTCCTGGATTTCCGATGCTTTCGACAAATTTCGTAGACCCATCGGAACTTCGAGGACATTTTCTCGAGAATGCCAGAGGCATAGTGAGCAGAAGTGATGCTTCCAGTGCTATGCTAGATAGATAGAAGCTTCACCTACCCCCATAGCTGGCTGTGTCCTGCTCAACCCTGAAGCTTATAGTTCAATTTGAGATGTATAAAAAATAGACTTCCAATTATGCATATTTATTTTTTTTTGCAGGTTGTCAGGTAGGTCTGCAGCTTCTGGTATGAGAGCGGGAATACAGCTGGGTTAAAGAGAGGAAATGCTAAACACTCAGGCTGCATTTTACAGGTTCAGAATCAAAGCTATTAAGAATCTGAAATATCAGCAACTACAGGGAACTTGGCTGGAAAAACACGATCAAGCGGATAATAATTTGAGAGCAGACAGTCTGTGAATTGAAATGTTTGTGTTGTGTGCCTTTAAACACTCGCTGCATTGATACATTTGCTATCTACAACCTTTTATTCCCAATTTAGTAGCTGTTCTCTGTCTCCTGCTAACTGCTTGACATCTGTAAAAACTTAGCTTGGCATTCTGTGACAAAATCTCATCCTGTGACACAGAATACGCAGGAAGTGATTCAATCTTTAACACCTGTCCATAAAATGTCTAAATCGCTTAACACAACTTTTTTACTAAAAAAGAAAAAAAAGGAAGAAAGATTATCCAGGCACATCAAGTATACGGATGTAAGAATCACGCTGTGACAAAAGCTATGTACAAGGTGCAATTACTCTGTCACTGTCTTCCATAGATACAAAGGATTTGTAAATGCTTTCAGGTGGTGCACTGCTGCTCCCGAACTGAATGAGGTGTCATTTTTCCAAAATTTTCTTTAGAAGCTTAAAATTGCCCTTTTGGAAACTTTGCATAACGTTCCCACACATTTATTTATATATACATACTGTATGTGTGTGTGCTTTGTGGGGGTGGTGATGATATGAAGAAACATATATGGTCATGCTGTGAGCTGAGCTCCATGTGTTTCGCAGATAATGCTTCCTCAGGAATAGTCATGATGTCTTAATATTATTAGGGTTGCTAGCCCGGATAGATAAATTAAGCCATTCTTCAAATAGATATTATATATTCTCAGTCACCGAGGAAGGGAAATATTGGTGAAAGATTTGATCTAGTCAGCATTTATGCTAAAATTGGTAGAGCCTTTGGACTACATTGTGGAATATAGATAGTGAATCACATGATTATATAGTGAATAATGTTTTAATGGATAATTAATAAATGTGTTGTTTCTGATATTGTTATGGAATACAATTTCTGACCCGTGCCATTTTTGGTTACCCTTTACAGTAATTTCGACCAATGTGCATTTTTTTAAAACCCTCTTTTTGCACTCACAAAAAAAAAAAAATCCAAAAACAATAAGCTTACATGACCTGGATAAGTATTGATCTGCCATGAAATATACATGGATATATATTCCTTAATTACCTCGTACATCTTGTAGCGCGATAAATAAAACATTGTTCTTATTTGTGAGCTCCGGGAAACGCAGAGTTCCAGGTGAGAATTTCTTGTTTTCCATTGTTTATAAAACCATCCCTGTGCTGTCTGAATGCTCAGAAATCTTGCAGCTCAGAACATGTTTTCTTACTCATTAAAATGATGCGAAAAATGACTCATGAGCATCCAGACATCTCTAATCTTGAGATGATTGTCTAATGGAAATTAAAGTGAGCTAATTAAAGAAAGACCCCACCAAGAATAAGGTGCATCTTCACTGGTCTTAAAGAACAACCACAAAACAGACAAACAATTTTTTATTAAAAGAAATAAATTAAACTATTAAAGCTGAACTATCCTTAAAAAAAATCACACTTACCTTTCCTTCTACCGATCCCACTGGAGCTTTCCTTGATTGGGTTCCACACCACCCTAGAATCCTCTTTATCCTGGTGTGGCGGAAACGCGGGGCACCGTCATCTTCCTCAATCCTATTTTTTCTTATGGCTACATCACCCAAACTTATACTGCGCAGGCACAAAATCTAATGACGTAGCTGCTGTTAATAAAAAAAAAAACAGGACTGATCTCAGTGCGCATGCGTAAGATGACCATTTTTATTCCCATTGCAGGAAAAGCCCCTTTTACACATGCCCGATCTCAAAGAAGCAGCCAGAAACATCCTGAGATATGTCATGTACAATGCCCATTCAGTCTATTGACACGGCGGTAAAGACAGAAGAAGAGTGGCTTCCCTTTGTTTTAAGAAAAAAGAAATATATAAAAATATAAAAAAGTTAATTTTTCTTTATATAAAATTATTATCTTCCCTTTTATGTAAAGTAAAAATGTTGGTGATGGGTCTGCTTTATAGGAATTCTTTTATACCTTTCCATCTTAGGCAAATTTGCTTAAGAAAAAACCTATTTAATTTGCTGATGTTGATCTAAAAAGTTTATTTTCCCAACTTCAAGTTATTTTTCAGAAAATAAAAGGAGGGACAAAAACTCAATAAAAGCACATACAAATATAATTTTATATTCTTTTTGATGTTTTTTTATTGGCCAAAATGTCAAAATGTGTTTTTTTTTTTTGGCTTTTACCCCCTTTAGGTAGCAATGTGCAGGTGTTGGAATGCATTGGAATGCCCTAACAATGCATTATTATTACGATGCATTTATAACATTGTCTATGCACTGGCCAGGTAGGTGGACTTTTTTTAAAATACAGCAAATAAAAGCTGAAAAATCAATGATTGTTGCTCAGTTGCTTTCAATTAAAAGCTTTGGCAAATGCCGGCATTTAAGGCTTCTGAAGCCATATGAAGGATTTCCATGACTTTGTAGAGAGACTTCTTTTCATGCTGTGTCTTCAGGATAGGAAGTGGAGTTTCCCAATGGCACACAATGGGCCTTAATTATTAAGGCACTCCATGACTGGGGAAGATAGATACACTTTTATCAGTGAAGCTGGATGATCCAGCAAACCTGGAATGGATTTCCTAAAAGTCATTAGCGATTTGATAGCAATTTTTTTCAATAATAGACCAAACTCATTCCAAGTTTGCTGAATCATCCAGGTTCACTGATAAAAGTCTATCCTCCTCTCTCCAGCCTTAAAGAGCTTTAATAATTCAGAGCCATTTTGCAAAACAACCCAACTAAGCTACTAATTGGTCTCTTACATCCAAAAAATAAAAGTTTTGGATAAACTTTGGAAATATTTCAAGTGATTAAAAAAACAATTAATTTAATACACTCTTGCCACCTAGGATTTGGGGAATAAATAAATTATTTCCATGTACTCCTTGTTTCACCTCTGGTCCTGAACAGTTCTATGCTGACACAGTCCGCCCACCATTTGCCAGTTATTAACACCTAATTGTAAAAGTTAGTCGGCTTTTTTTCCCTTACATTTCTGCCATTTTCTTTCAAATTAAAAAAAAACGCTTGCATTTAATTAGATTGGCTCCATTTCAAACACGTCCCCGTGGTATTGTCAGAGACTTTCTTCAAAAACTGCTTACACTGCTGTGCGCTCTGCTGAAGTATAAGTTTAATAACATGTCATTGCTTCATGTGGCTCCATGCTGCAGATATTTAGAAACATGGGAATATTCAAGAATTTATTATTCCTGCCCCGAGAAACTTGCGTTATGATCGGCCTTGACAATAACTTGCAGTTAACTCCTGAAGCTCATCACTGAGAAGGAGGAGGAGGGGAGGTTGATACCTTTTAATCTGTACCTGGCAATTAGAGGCACGGGAATGCATAAAAAGTATTTTTAGTTTCATTGGAGAAAGAGTTATAATTTGATGCAAAGTTCCTCTCAAGTTATATTAAGGGCTGGTTTACTAGGTGAATAAATAAGAGCAAAGATTAACTTATTAGTTATCTGGGGCCATTTTTTTTTCATTTTGGTGCCTCCTCCCAAGCCAACAAGAAACATACTGTAGCCACACACATCTACATACAGTACTACTAATGCAGTGTTTATTAACCTTTTACATGGGGGAACCCCTTGAAATATCTTGCAGATCTTCATGATTGATGAATCCACAGCTCACAGTATATTAGCATGGTGGTCATCAGGAAGAATGCATCTTACATTGCTGGCCATTGTGAAGAATGTCACCCTTACAGATAGCCAAGATAGACAGTAGAGTCACAAATTGATAATTGCTCAAGGAACCCCTAACAATCTCTGGAGAATCCATGGATGAGAAACACTGTATTTTGTATCTACATTATTGTACATTAAACGTTTATTTGCCAAATGTAACAAAACATTTTCCAACAGTAATCGCCCTCCTTGGTGAAAGACCTTACCTACCCCTGTTCCTTTTCACTGTAGACATGTCTCAACCTGAACCATAATCTGAATTATAAATGATTTTCAGAGGGTAATTAATAGATGCCATATCCCACATTACATTAATACAGAACAATATTTCTATACACAACATCAACAACTTGTCACGCTGGAGAAATAGAGCCACCAGGGGCACTACAGCTTGCCCAAATGTGGTGGGGGCCCCCTAAGAAGGGCCAGGGCGCAGAGTCTAAGCAGTAACTGGCTCTTCTCCAGAGCCTCTAGTGGTGAGGATGTTGCGCTGCTGGTTACCACCTGGTTGCGGTCCTCGGGAACACCAGGGTGGGCAGGAAGATACACGGTACAAAATCACAAGGCAGAAGAATAGTCAAGGAAGGCCGAGGTCAAGGCAGGCAGCAAGCAAGAGAGGTCAGGTCACAAGCCAGGGGTCAAATACAAGGGATCCAGGAAATAGACACCAGTAACACAGGGGGCCACTGCAGGCCCAGGCAACACAGGATACACTGGAAGCAATAAGAGGCATGGGTGATAGATGAATATCCACAGACAAAACACGAAGCACAGGTGACTCAGGGATATCCACAGACAGACAGGAACACTAGAACAGCACAAGGGAATAGGCTGAAAACAACATACTGGACAACGAAGGGTTAACACAGGAGCTGGACAGAGAAAACACTGAATTAAGCACCAGGTGTACAGGAACTAGCTCAATGGAACTGGGGGCTCAGCACTAGTGGAGACACATTACACGAATGCTGAGTGCTTTGTCTGAGCTAGCTAAATAGCCAGGGATGATAAAGAGGCTATTTCCTGAATGGCCAGTGGGTTGTATGAAACTGATTCAACTTGGAAGAGCAGGCATGCCCAGGGTCAGTATGTGCAGGAGAGAGATGCCTGCACTTTAGTGAGGAAGAGGTAAGTGTGACATCTAACATTTAATACATAAACATCGAACTTTACATTTTGAAACACTGTTAAAATATAGCTTTTGTTAATGGAAAAATGTATTTATATGTATAGCGTATAATACTATACATGTACATGATATCTATGTGCATTAAAATTGTAACAAACTTTCCACATAATAAATAATCTGCAGGAGTCTTATGTACAGGGATATAACATAGATATCAAAATGTCAATTTAAAAACATGTCTTCCTCATTGATAATCCTAATTGGTTTTGTAAACTAGGTGCAGGAAAGGGTAAAAGGCAAATCAGATGGCTTTAGACCAAATATCGGTGTTGGTCAGGTAACTTCTATCATCATGCAATTCAATTCCACCAATATATTGGAAATTGATTGTGTAAAAAAATATTAATGCCCCATAATACTCCATACCAAAAAAAAAAAAAATCTAATTTCAAACTTCCCCTGTCTGCTGGCTTGAGCCTTGAAGTCATGGACGATACACTTTTTTCTTGCAACTGTTAACACCTATGGATGCTGCGGAATGTGCAGCACAAAGAGCAGGGACATGGCCACCATCAGGAGGGGACAAGGGTACTTCTTTAGCAGGTCCTTATCAAATAAGCTTAATCTTTGCAGTGCTGGAACTTTAGGACATGGTGGACGGAGGTCCAGAAAGTTCATCTAGTAAGGGTCCAAGGGACACATCTTTTGGCCATGCACGCTGTTGTTCAGTCTGTTCTTCACAAGCTGAAGGAAGCCAACTTGGTATCTAGCAAAGACATGCCATCAGCTTGACCAACCACAGATGAACCAAGGAAATGTTGGCTGGTTAGAGTTCTATAAATGTACAGTTGCCAAAATAGCACAGGATTTGGCATCACCTTGCCAAGAGGATGACAAATGTGATTGATGGAGCATGTGTGACAGTCTCCTGGCTGTCTGTGACACCCTAAATGACCTAGGTACACTTAGTTTGTGATCCATATTCCTATTTGGACAGTTACATTCATAGTGGGTATTAGTGATGGGTGAAACTGACAGTTTTTCCTACACCAACATTTACATGAATATGCAAAACAACTTTTTTTTTTCTATTTCGGAATTTCAAAAACAAATTACATAGCTTTTATACATATCCACCTTCCTTTGTGATGCATTTTCCCAGCATTGTACCAACATTTAAATGCAAAAAATATTTTTGGTTTGGAACATAGCCACTGATGCACCATTGCTTTCAGGGTTCTTTATTCATTCCTTGTGGCTGTAGCTGGAAGTCCGGTGCACTCTGCATCTGTCACATTAGCATGACCATTCTCGAACATTTCAATCCATTTATAGATGACTCTATGAGAGACTACTTTATCCCCATACAGAGCACACATGGGGACGTGAATTTGTGGTCCCGACACACCTTCTGCCCACAAAGCGTATGACAGAACACTGCTCCTCTTTGATGCAATTTAAAAATTCCCAAGCCATCTTTTAATCCAAACTGACAACTTTTATTCTAAACTGGCAAAGTCAACCGGCTTGCCAAACAGACCAGTCACATGACAATCTCCACCAATCACTACTCCTCTCGACCTTGCTGTTTCCAACGAAAATATAAAAGTGCAGACATTTTTTGAAAACCGCTTGTATATATATAATAAAAAGTGTGAAGGGGAAGGGGCTCAGAGAGGATTTTCTAAATGGATTTCCACTTTGGTAACAGCATACATTGTTTCCATTCTGTGAATCAGACCCATAAATGACATCACACATAAAGAATAACGTATAGTAAAACACATTTCACATAATTTTCTTATGATTGAAAACGTAATCTACATTGTAACAACAGTAAAACTCAAGAAAACAAGACTTGGCTAGCAGGAATTGTGTTAAGTTATTTATTTACATCTCCATTGGTAGCACAACAAGGTCCCTTTAATGCATCTTCTTGAACATTGAGGGTCACTGATAGCAGATCTATGTCCGTTTCCTGTGAAGGTCTCTGTGCTGTTTTCATTAGGAGAATTAGGCTTAAATGTAGAGTTTTCTCTTTTTTCCCTGAATGGAGAATGTTCTGTAAAGCCTAAACAATGCAACATCTTTATATCACACATAAATACAAGGCGTTGTTCTGTTCCAGAATAGAGCAGAGACGTGACTTGCCTCTTACCTACAATGTATCTGCACTGGATGAAAAGCAAGTCCTAGTAGTAAGAGAACAATCTGCTCTTCCTGGAATAGGAGGATAAATTGTTGGTTGTATTTGCTTCCTCATTTCATTAGGCGGAAACATTTCTGAAAGACCATTGAATTGTAGCTTCCACTGTAGCAATATCTGTTTATTTGCTGTGATCAGATCTATTTTTGATCAAAGCCTTTTTTCTACATCTTTCTTTTTTAGATGATAGATTAGGGGTTGGTTTGGATAGAACTGATTTGCAAAAGCCACTTTTTATCTGCAATAATTTATAATTTATGATCGTCATACAAACACTCAAATTAAAGCAGAACAAAACAAAGGAATCTTAGTAGAAGTTTTTTTAAAAAAAGCTTTTGCGCAATATTTAATTCAGAGATTTCCCCTGAAGTACTGTTTAAGAGAAGTTGTCCCCAGAATTATTGCCAGCATTACTTAGCTACCTTCCTTTGAGTTCAGGGGTCTCCTAAAACCCCTACAGCCTGTGACTTCCCAATCAAGCACTGTTCTTGTCAGAACAATAACTGATTCCTGACTCCTGATGTTGTGGGAAGCTGTGTGTGGGGAGTGTATTGAAATCTGGAAACCCTTTTGTTAAAGAGGCCCCTTTTTATTCAACCCCTGCAGAATTAGTACAAGAGAATCCCATACCCATTTCTGAATGGATTAAATTATTTTAATTTAAATTAATTTAATTTAGACATTAACACCATAGAACACAATAGAAAACCTTTTCTGCATGGTCCAGTGATGTCCATATATGAGATCCTATTACGATGCATCCTGCATAGTAGCTTCTCACTTGTTAATGAGAATCCTACACAGAGCCCTATATTTATTTTATTGCGTTCAGCTAATGCAACTGGTGGGGCATATCCAGTTATCAATGTCTGCCACCTGCATTCAGAAGGAACAAGATGTGCCAAAGTCTGTCATTGGACAATCTTGAGCAAGGGCATTTTTGCCCACAAGTGGGATAACCAAACTCAGGGAGCTCAAATTTTGACTTACGATTCAAGGACAGAATAGCTCAGATCCATGTCTGAACTATCCAATCACATCCGGTAAGGATGATTGCCCTCATTGCAGTGAAACTGATACTGCAGTACGAATTCCACTTATATTCTGCATTAAGGCCAATTCAGATGACACTTGTCCAAATAGATTCTTACCTACACAGTTTTCCCACTGATGTGTTTTCATCAAAAACAATAGAGATGCACTGAAACACATGTCATTGTTCAATTCTCGTGTTGTGCACTGTAAACATGCCTCACAACATCCATCATATGGAAAGAAACTTGAATAAACCCTACTGAGAAGCATTTTGATTTTGTTTTATAATGTATGCTTTGCTGTTTGAGAACACTTTTGTTCTCTTTGTCCAGATTTTTTCAGTTTCTATATTCACTATTTGCCTATATAATTCCCTATAGCCTCTATAAATTTATATTCTCTCCTCTTCCTTTTTTTCTCCCCTCTACTTCTGCTCTCTGCTTATCTGTCTCCTCCCTTTACCGCTTTCTCTGTCTCCTCTTTCCTTCCCTCTCTCTCCCTTGGCCCTCTCTTCCTCCCACTCACTCTGCCCTCTCCTTCCCTTTGTATGTCTCTTTCTCTCTCCCTTCGCTCTGTTTTATTCTTGTGGATCAGCTTGATGGGGGGGATGCAGCACAACTAGCTGGCCTAGGGGAGCAAAAAGTATAAACCCAGCCCTGGATGCATACTGGTTGGTTCCCATTCATAAGAGAGGAGCTAAGCTGTCATTGAAATTTGTGATTGAAAGCCACCACAGCACAAAGCATTGGCTGTTGGCTTTAAGGGGAGAACAAACATGTCCCAAGCAATGTAGTTATACCGGGTTACAGATAGTAAGGGGTTAATAGCCCACCTGATTTTTTAATGTATCTCTAAATATAATCTCCAGCAGATCAGATGATTTAATAATGTCTGTAAATTTAGCTAAAGTTTCTACAGGGACATCCCAGCTATGGTGACGTTCGACCTTTGCCCGCATGAAATGTCTTTATTGAGCAATCGCTCACCTCCAAGCCTTGTGCTCCCAGTAATTAATGAAAAGCAGGTCACAGTTTTACTACTTATTCAGTTTCTTTCAGTAAATTAATGACATGTTGATTGAAAACTGAAATTAACTTTTAGTTCTTAGAAATGCCAGGGACTTTAATTACTGCCAGAAGTATGCAAAGCCTGTACTCGATGTCAGAAAGCAACTAATGGAATCACATATATGTTAGATTGATCGCATTGGATTGTGCGCTCCTCTATGGTACAGTTGATGACATGGCTAAGAATTCTGTACAGTGTTATGGAACATGTTGGTGCTATATTAATACATAATCATTATATCTTAATAGTAAGCTCCCATCTGCGTGACAGCTGAAAATAGTGTTTCTAAATGAATTTGTTTGGATCGGTGAAGGGTTGAAGCAGTCTTTTTCGACCTTCTTAACATAGGGAACCCTTGAAATATCTGTCAGGTCTTCAGGAAACCCCTGCTATTATTGTTACATTAATTTATTTGCCAGAAAAACAATTGGGCTGCCATGAGTCCCACAAGTTTTCTACACACAGAAAAGTGCCTTGGGAGATGGAGTTATGGAGGAAAAATCATTGTTTAAGGGAGATGAACATTGGATAAGGTACCTGAGCAAGGATTCTGCAAGAAAAGGAGTGCAGAAGATATGAGAAGGATTTTTTATTTTCCCTAATAGTAAGTTTCAGGGAGCCCTAAAATGACACCCATTGTCACAGATCCCTGCAGGACGAGGGGATTTGTGCCCTCTTTCCCTGTTACCCACCTTGCACACCTCTGGAGCCAGCAGCAACATTGCTTAGGAATCCCTATCCACTGGTTACTTCCTGATCTAAATGATAAATTAGGATCTGCCCTATTATGTCAGAGAACTAGAGTATTCCACAAAGACGCTCCACCTGCTGGTGTAAATGTGAACACCACCTGAAATGCCTCTTCTCCAGCACTCCCTCTGGTGGTGGGCTGGGATACCTGAAAGTATAATGAAGAGACTGATAAAAGGATGTTGCCTTAACAAGGAGTTCTTCTTGACTCTGCTTCCAGGTTCTTGTCTGCATTTCCTGATCCTGATCTGACTCTCTGGTATACTGACCCCGAACCTGACTACTCATGAGTGGTGCCTGCCATGACCTTGGCTTGCCTGACCACTCTTTTGTCTTTTTCTCTAGTACTGTGCATTGGTCCTATCCAATCATCAGTCACCATCCCCTCCACTTATGGGAGCTGTAACCTGGGCACCTGCTCCTAAAATCTATCATCCCTTGCAGGGCCACTGGGAAATCCAAAGACTGGTGTCTTTGACTCTGCTCCCCAAACACGTCCCTGCCAAGTGGGCTGGTGAAACGGAGGATCCACCACCCTGCCTGTGATTACCGTGGCACCCATTCACCCCAGAGGCTAAAATATTTGCTTCATATATATTACATAACTTAAGTCACATGGTCCACCATAAATGTCTGCTCTATTGTTGGGGGTCGTAACTTCTCTATATTTTTTTTATACATTTTCATACATTTAATGTTTAGTTTACAAAATATTCATTTAATACAATAAACAACATTTTATGCTAATTATTTTGCTTTTCACAGCACTATCAATTCTGAGTCGTAATAGCTGTAACCCCATGTAGTCATACAATCTGCTGGCCCAGATGTTTCCAAAATCGCTCTCGGAATAGGTGAACCTACAAAGAGCTTTACTTCTTATGAGACTGTCACAGAGAACCTGTTATGGGACTTTGTAAACTTTAAAAACCACAAAGTACAGAATAAAATATGATTTTTATAATTTTAACACTTTGTAGACTACTGAAAGCTCAAATTAAAACTTTTAGTTTAAAGCAATAAATACAATTAATTTGTGTGTTAACAAAAGGTGTTAAGTCCTACCAACCCAAATTCTAGCATGCTACAAAGAAGGATCATTGTGCTTTGTGTGCAATCAGTGGTCTCTGTGCAGAGGTCTAATATTCTCTCTTTTATTACGTTTTGCTGATTGGTGAGCTCTGACTAAGCAAGGGAGGGATGTAGAGAGACCACTGATTCCACACAGAGAGTGAAGTTCCTTTTCTTTCTATAGAAAACAATCTTTTTAAAAAGTTATGAAATATGATATTAGCCTTCTCTAAGTCAAAGTTATTTATATCTTTATATTTTTAACCCCCTCCTCCCCAACCCTGCTGTATTTTTTTAGCGATGAGATGGACAAAAATACAACAGTTCAGTTTGCTACAGTCTCAGCAAGCATTCTTTAAAGTTCCCATTTTCCCATTAACCCACTGGGAACTTTGAAATGGACTCGAATGAACAATGATTTCCCATTGCTTACGTACATAGCGGAGAATACCCCAATTGTTAGGCACCTAACAAGCAGCACCCAGTGAGAATCCTGTTCATTTTTTAATGGCAACTACCACCCGGTAAGTTGCTAATACACACAAGGGGCCTCATTTTTTAAAGCTCTCCAAGACAGGAGAAGATAAACTATCATTGGGAAACCTGGGTGATCACCCGTGATAGTCTATCTTCTCCATTCTTGAAGGGCTTTATTATTTCAGGCTCATTGGGTAGCATTTCCAATGGCTGCTGGTTCGTGGGGCAGATTTCACAATGTGGACTCTGTCCATTATATGAATTAGCAGATGGGGATCACACAGGCTGGGGGTAGGAGGGAAGGCCCTGCAGGGAACAATCACGTCACTTGCTCGCCAGACAGAATTGCACTTTGTAGTGGAACCATATAAATCTCCAAATAGGATGGGCAGAAATTCAAAACAGAAGGGTAAAAAAAAGCCAATGGGGTTGAAATCTGACCCAAAAACACAGGACACAGGATTGGATTAGGCTGAGCTCCGGTCCCACCTCTAATCCCTATGGCTATCCTTTCCAAACTCCTTTTGGTTCTACAACAATCCTGACTTGTAGGCGACTACTATAAATTGCATGTTCATATCAGGCTCCTCGGCTGTTGCTGTTGATTTTCTGTTCCCAACAAAACATATTTTCAGAATCATCTTAATACGATTATATAAAAAGCAAACAACATAAAAAAGAAAAAATTCCCGCACTCCCTTTGGCCGCATGCAGAGTGACATATGTGAATAATGCCCCCACCATGCTTTTTGTTTAAGTCCACTCTGTCAAAGCGGCTGGCTGTGCTTTTGCTGCGCCGTGCTGCGTGCTGAACAATGGCAACGCTATCTCTGCCGGCTAAGTGGGAGAGATCGCTGTAAAGGCGGATTGTGCGAGGGTCTCTCCGAATTGTTATATAATGATAATTACCTCATTTGATTTTTCCTGTACAGAACATGCAGTTCAGACACCTGATGGGACGGAGCGGCTTTTCACAACTTGCATTTTGGAAGCCTGTGGACTAAATCGACTTCTCAAATGTTCCTATTTTGGTAATCAAAATGTGATAAAGAATATTGCCGGCCCCAAAAGGATATTTTGCCAGAATGTAATTTGCAGGAAACGTAATACAATGTTTAAAGACTCGTTTAATCCAATCAGACGCTACAGGAGGTATAGAAAAGTCTCAACTGATGGCTAATGGTGGAGAATCAGCACTGTGCAAGGGACCACCAGGGGCTGACTAGGAAGCTGCAAAGTGTGCTGCTACACAAGGGACCTTCCTCAGTCTTTTTGGGGTCCCAAGTCAGTTGGATGGAGGGGATCAAATCAGTTCTGCACAGGGTCCCACTGTTGGCTACATCTGCCACTGGGACCACGACTACTGTATAGCAAATATTGCAATATTACTGCAATGATAAAATCTGGAGGTGGTGGTGTGAGCCCCGAGAAGGGCCAAGGCGCAGAGTCTAAGCTGTAACCAGCTTTTCTCTAGAGCCTTTAGTGGTGAGGATGTTGCGCTGCTGGTAACTGCAGGTTGCTGTCCTTGGGCACACCAAGGAGGGCAAAACATGGTACCAAATCACTAAGCAGAAGGATAATCGAGGAATGCTGGGGTTGAGCCAGACAGCAAGCAAGAGCTATCAGGCCACACACCAGGGGTCAATAGCCAGGGATCCAAGAGACAGACACTAGTGACACAGGGGCCACTGCAGGCACAGGGAACACAGGTGACTCAGGGATAACCACAGACAGACAGGAACACTGGAGCAGCACAGGTAAATGGCTGGGAACCAACAGACTGGACAACGAGGGGTTAACACAGGAGCTGGCCAAAGGTAGCACTGAATTAGGCACCAGGTGAACAGGAACTGGCTTAACAGAATTAGGGCTTGTGTGAGCTAGCTAAATAGCCAGGGATGATTAAGAAGCTATTACCTGATTGGCCGGCGTAGCTTATAAAGCTTGCTGGCGTAGGCATGCCAAGAGTCAGAACTGCCCGCAAGCGCAGGAGAGACATGGCTGTGCTTTAGTGAGGAAGAGGTAAGTGTAACACTGTGGCATGACTGTAAAGACTTAAAGGGGTCTATATATATATCAGTGTTCACCCCAGATTCACTAAACATTTACCGAAAATGATACCTTTTTATATTGGATCAGTCTGAAAAGTGCATTAGGGTAATTCCTACTTTTCTTACTTACTTAATTTAATGTGAAAAATGTGTGAACTTGGGGTAAAAATGGGTGACTCATGGGTAAAAACACTTAAAATGGTCACTGCCCTTCCAAGTTTATTTTGCTAAACTGCTCTTCCAGGCCAAAGTAATATCAAAGCTACCTGATTTGCCCATTTCAGCTGGATACCCAGATTGGGACATGTGGGCAATATTTACTGGGCCCAGACTTTTCCTTCTTGGCCAACTCAGATTGACCACTCATGGTAAGCAAACCCATACAATATTTGCTCTGGTTGCTTTTTGGTTCACATACACATTGCTATTCTTTGTTCTACTTATAAGAGGTGCTCAAGCATTCCACCCACTAGAACAAAAAGATTATAAAGCTGCAACAACCTAAAACATCAGAGTATCTATTGGGTGTATAGACCCAGACTTTTATTCTTATTAGATAGTTCCACACACCATCATCTGACCCAGATTTATCAGAACATCATTAGTTCACCACTTTAATAACCTTGTTTTTCCACAATTTTCTAATATTGCCCGATACCCATTAGCTGTTTTTATTTTTTGGAAGCCTGCAGTTCTCTCTTATGTAATGGTGTGATAACTTATGCACCAATTTCACAGTATCTTTAATAAAAAGCTTTCTGAGATTATTCTAGCACTAATAGGAACAAACAAGGTAGGATAAATCTGAAATGATACATTTAATACATTTTATTACCCATTACGTCCACAGGAGGTATCATGATTGACAGAATTCAGTATTTGCACAGGAAATTTACAAAACTATGGCCTTTCATTTTCCTTATTTTGCTCTGAGTGTGAAAAATCAGACTTCTGCGAAATTATATGTATTGAATACTGTGGCCCCTCCTTGGTAAGTTGACCATTGCTGATCCAGAATATCTAATATTTGCCCTCATGTGCTGAAATCATGAGAAGATTAAACAATAAGCAAGGTGTCAAGTGCCGCAAGGAAATTTTTGCTGAAATTCTGCAGCAACTTGAGGTGGAGCGGAACCTTTTTCATAATGTCATCACTTGGTGCCGAAACCCAGGTCTTCCAGTATGATCCCGAAACAAAACCACAATCACTGGAAACACCTTCATCACCAAGAATCAAAAAATCCAAATTCACAGCCATGGCATCGTGTTTTGTGACATGAAGGACGTAATTTTGGTATAATAAGTTCCAGAAGGCAAAATGGTGACCCAACATTATTATAAGGAAGTTGTGGCAAAGCTGAGAGAAAGAGTCAGGAAAAGACGGCAGAAATGTGGGAAAATGTTTTTTTTTATTGTTCATCAGGACAATGCTTCTCCAAACACAGCACTTTCTGTGACCGACAAACACATTACTACGCTGGAACATCCTCCATATTCACCAGATTTGGCACCTTGGGAATTTTTCTTTCCTAAATTTAAGTAGGTGCTTAAAGGAACACGCTTTGAGTAAATGCAGTGAAGAACACGACTGAAAATAGATGTGTATTTTATAAAAGACTCACCAACAATCTGAACACCAATCCTCTCCTTGACCCTCTCCAGTCTGGCTTTCCAGCTGTCCATTCCACAGAAACAGTCCTCATTAAAGTGTCCTAAAAGTGTATTAAAATAACCTCATCAGAGCTAAGTCACAAGACAACTTTTCTCTCCTTCTCCTTTCCTCTGTTATCTCCCCCTTCTAATACAAATCATGGCTCCATTGGTATCTGTGACACTGCTCTCTCTTGGTTTGCTTCCTATCTGTCTGACCGCTCCTTTCAAATTTCTTTCCATGGTAACTCCTCCTCCCCCACTCTCCTCCATGTTGGTGTTCCCCAAGGGTCAGTCCTTGGACCGGTTCTCTTTTCTCTGTACACCTCCTCTCTCGGTAGTCTCATATCCTCCTTTGGCTTACATCTGTATGCTGATGACACTCAAATCTATCTGTCCACCCCTGACCTGTCTCCCTCAGTCCTGGATAAGGTCTCATGCTGCCTGTCAGCCATCTCATCATGGATGTCTGACCGATTCCTGAAACCCAACCTGGATAAAGGGGAACTCCTCATCATCTCCCCCTCAAATTCCAAATCTCCCCCTGACATATATCTAACTGTTATAACACTGTTATTCCTCCCTCCCATCAGGCACGTTGTCTTGACATCACCTTTTATCAATTCTGTCCTCTCTTTTACCTCCCATATTCAGAACATTTCCAGGTCTGGTCAATTTCACCTACGCATTATCTCCAAAATCCACCCCTACCTGTCCCCTGAGACCACCAAACCCCTTGTACATGCTCCTATCATCTCTCTTGAATTTTTTGACTACTAGTATTTTTACAATGTTGCAGAGTTTTAAAACTCTATTGTTATAGTGTGGATATCTCATTTTCATATAACAGAACCAAATGGCCAATATTCTGGTCAAATGGGACTGTAACACAAATCTGAACTAAACACAAATGACCCCAATAAATGTTAGAAAAAAACATCAGGTGTTATATGGTTTTCTTCTCTTCTAAAAAATATCCATTCTTTTCCACATTAAGACCAGCAAAAAGTTTATTTGTTATGCCCCTCAGCACTGGATTTTTGTACTTGTAAGTATTCGGGTTGTTCATGTCCATCCATATACCGTTATTGCAGAAGGAAATTGCCTGCTCTCAATAAAGGATCTCATTATTCCAGAAAGCTGCACCAGAAAGGGACAAGAAGGACTGATAGATGAAAGTATCAAAAAAGAATGAGGTGACTCTAACCAAAGCCAAACAGAAAGAAAAGCTAAGGATACCCCAAGATTTCTTCTACCATTACCAGAATGTATATTGTATTTGTGTTTTAGCCCACATGTGCAGGACTTTATTTTTATTTTTCATTCACATTACGTAAACTCCAAATGTTGGCTCTCCAAAAAGTTTTTGGAATAATTCTGAATTTTCTCATAAAGTTTTGGTAGCTGAGGTCTTCTCACTCTTTTGCTCTAACTTCTGGTCTCGTTCCAGCAGCTCTGTCTTCCTTGAAACACCTGATTGATGGGCAATTTGTTCAGCATAATGAGCATTCATGCTTAAATCTGCAACCTGGCGCCCGTGTTTACTGCCAACCAGTAAATGACCAGCATACGCTCCTTTCATTGTCAAGTCACAGACCTGCTTAATTCCAGCTCATCGCTATTGTCTCTTACACAGACAATGGCAATGGGTTTTGTGCTGCCATGTTAGACACTCGAGGGCAGCACATAACGCTCCCACTAAACTGCTGTGTATTATATTTTTATTGTCTAACATTTGCTGAAGTAAACTTTACAAAAGAATTTTTTTGCTTCATGTACACTTTTTTTCAATACTTTGTCAGCAGTTGCAGGTTGGCTTCTGTCTGTGCAATGGAGTCTGGGACCAAAACTACTGGTTTGCTTTTTTTTTTGAAAATTTGTTTAACATTTTATACTTTTTGCTTTTTATTAAAGAAACTTTTTTTATTGTTTTAGATTCTTAAAGCAGCCCTCTCAATCTCCAAACTCAAATAAAGCTGTTCACTTTAGAGATTGTTGAAAAATCATGCTGCGATTGACACCATTAAATGCCATTTCAGTGGAGAGGAATCATTGGCTTGGTGAAAACCAGCTACAACCCAAAGTGTTGGTTTCCTATGTCTTCTGCAGCTGCCACCAGTTTCCTCCACCAATCACCATGTTTTCAGTTCCTCAATACTTGCCTATACTAATAACTGCACCAATAACCACCACTTTGTTGAAGAAGAATTAATTTTGAAAGTCATTTGGGAAAGCTGTTGGCCAATAGCACCTGCTGATTCCTCCCAATAGTTGCTTCACTGGAGTGTGATGAGTCCATTTACAAGCCCTGATGGAGGGGATCAGCCAGAACCCCAAACGTGTTGACTTTCCTCTTTACTGCACAGAATGAGAGTCCTTCTTTGACCTGAGTGATTTGGGCATTTCCTATTTGCAGTTCAGTGGCAGAATCCAGAGAAAACCTGGCCAAGATGAACAAACTGGTTGATGGATATTCCAGAAAGCTGCACCAGCAACAGGCAATACTGGATAATGCAAATGGGATGAACAAAGGAGGGTTTTGGTGGCTTTTATCAATGCTGAATAAAGAAAGAGAAGTATATTAGTACCCCAAGACTTCTTCTTCCACCATGAAATATGTTGAAGCAGAATTATTTTTGAATGTCACACTCCTGGGATTGTTTATTTGTTGTATTCATAGCATTGCCAGTTGGTTCCTCCTATTAGTTGCTTCATTGGTGCGTCCTATAAACTAGGCTTTATACAGAAGAAATTACATTTATCAGTATTAAGTATAGAGTCCATGCAGTTTATTACGAAGATATTTACAAGCCATAATCAAAGGTGTTTGGCTGGAATTCCCAAACTTTAGCTTTATTTTTGTTGTTGAACTACAAATTCTGACCTCTCCTATCAATTGGTTTGGTACTGCCCTCTCCAGACTTTTACCCATGGTCCAGCAATGTAATTGTCCCTTTGGTAGCCCATAACAGGTTCAACAGGCAATAAAACAAATTCAATGTCCTTGCAATGGGAGGAAGCTAAGAACCTGACACCATAAAAATATTTTTTATGTATGGTATACAGTATGTATACACCATTGTGTTGCTTTATTGGACAATTTTAGATCAGTAGTTCATTAGGTATGACTGACTATAATAAAGCAAGACGTGTTATTGTGTTACATTAAAAGTAATCCATGCATTGAATGCACTGCAACAGTTCCCTGATGGGAATGGGTCTTTACTAACTATCCCTTGTATTCTCCCATAAAACAAAGGAAGAGGCCTTGCTAAAGCAGAAATAGGCATTTTTATGGCCATGATATTAAAGTATATCAAGATAACCATAGTCATCACTTTTGTAGCAAGTAAACATATATAACTTTATAAGGTACAGCTCCTTCATTTCTCGGCATTTGTAATCGGACGGCCCAGCCTAAGCAGTATTTAAGGTTAACGCTTAGAAAAGGATGAAACGTTGGGGTTTTACATTAGGAATGCATCATCTTTTTCTGTGTAGCTTTAAGTAAAAGTAATATCCCTGGTCTGTACAAGTGTAATATAAAGAACTGACAAAGAAAATGACTGGGTGGGATTATGTGCAAATTATGGTGACAGATGCATGTTACAAATTTTCCAGCTCTGAAAGATCGAACACATTCATATGATAAAAAGTTGTATTCTCCTGAAATGATCCTACCTAAGACATACACTGTATGAGTTGTTAAAAATACTTGGCTTTGAATACCATTATGTTAAATGCAATGCAGTCGAAGGGGAGGGAGGAATTAGGAAGGTTTGGATTTACCTTTATGTGATAATGTATTTTAATGTGTTTTTAAATAAACTTCATGTTGCATGCCAACGCACATAACAATGTGCATCAATGCATGTTTTTCTGTGCAGGTTATTCATATTCAAATTTTTTTTCATATACATAAAAAAGAGCAACAATTAATTGAAACAACTGCATAAAAGAATGTTTGATTTTTTCCCTTATTTTTGTGTATTTTATTATATTTTAAATGTATCTAAACAATAGAACAGTAATATATTGCACCTTATACATCCACAGACATGGAAGCTGCATTTGATTTCTTTTTATGCTTTTTTCTCTTGTATTTGCTGAAATGTTCTTAGCTGGAAAATATAAAAACTAATACAACTACCAAATCTAAAGACTGGTATGCTGCAAATCCATTTATCATTCCTTTTTGGTTTAAATACACTTACGTAAAACATCAATCAAATCAAAAATACACAAAAAGGTGAGGGAACAATACAAAGAATGAGCAAAAATCCATGATATTTTTTTTCCCTGAAGAAACCCTATGGCTTATTTTGTCCAAATCCCAGCAAGGACACTGTTGATATTTTACCATGGCAAAATCACTCACCTAACTGGAGCAATGATTCAATCAGAAGAATTTGGTCTGCAGGCAAATTGCATTTTCAGAATGAGGTCTGCAGCCTCAATGTGCAGAAAGGTAAAATCTTTTTTTTAATCAAACCTTGTAATAAAATGGCATTACAGGATTAACTTTACAAACAGTGATTGCACTTCTTAAGTGAAACCGAGAAATGTATTTTTCCCCAAATTTTTGTTGAAAATGGAATTTACTGTATGTGAACATTTAAATATTTAGCTAAAATAAATTATAGACAAAACTGTCTTAGGCTATTCTCTTCTTAGATCAGATGATAAGAATGTTTACCAAACTTTTTATTAGACTAAGAACATTCCCCAAATGTATCGCTAACCTAAGAATGCTCAATAAACCTATCACTAGGCAAATGTTAAGAATGTTCATTAAACCTTTCACTAGTCCATTTTTTTTAGGATCAGATGTTAAGAAGGGCATAGCACTATTTTCCATGAGTATTGAATGCTAAAAACATTTGCCAAACCCTTCACAAGAACATTCAGGAAAAACTGTAAGGCTGTGGTCAGCATCAGTACTCATGAGACGCCAGTCCACCAATCTAATGCCACAGTCTTCACCCTTAGCAAACCCCCACTGCGTTTTCCCAGCACATGGTTGCCCCTATCCGGCAAGGTATGGTGTCTGGGGAAGGGCTGGCCAAGGATCAGAAGCCCACAGATAAAGCAATACCATGATTCCAACAGAGACAAGTCCAGAATACAGAGCCAGAGGTCATACACAGGTAATCCGTGCACCAGACAAGGTACACAAGGGCAAAACACAAGCAAAGTTGGGGTCACAAGCAAAAGGTCGGCCCATGCGGCATGAATTCACAGGATCAGAAATAGACAGCAACAGTAAATCTGATGAATACACACAAGCAGCAAGTTAGCCCATCTTAACCACCCGGGCGGTTAGCCTGACCTTGGTTCGGGGTAAGTAAACTTGCTCGTTTACCCCGAACCAAGGTCGGGGTAGCTCAAAGTATAAACATGCGTGACATTGCAATCCGATTCGGATTACAACTGAAAAAAAATACTTACCTTGTCCCCGCAGCTCCTCCGGAGACGTCTTCTCTCTTCTGTCTTCTCCCGGCGTGTGCAGTGACGATCTCCGGGGTTTGCCCAGTGACGTCGCTGCATGCGTCGGTCCGGGGGGAGGCGGGGCGGGAAATTCAAATAACTTTGCACAGAACTCAATACAAAAAAGCTATATTGAGTTCAATACAAGGAAATCTTAATATAATATATAAATAATTGTATTATATATATATATATCATATATAAGCTACTATACAATTATACATTACATTATACACTATTGTTTTTTTAAAGATTTTTTTTATGTTTTATAAAAAAAAATTTTATTTCATAAATTTATAAAATTTAGGACATATTTCGGTGAGTTATACAGTAATTCGGTGAATTATAAGTAATTATTGAGTAATTCGGTGAATTATAGCCTACAATCTAAAATAAATTTCCATGCAAAAAATGTAACACTTTTTGCATGGAAGTACGGAAGTTCTGAAAGAATTAGAACACCCGGCATTCGTGTACGCGTCCCTCGGCGATTCCTGATGATGTCAGTGCATGCGCCCGTCGATGGGGGTCGTAGTGGGAAATTCAAATATTTTGTATTGGATTAAATACAAAGTCCTGTATCCAATCCAATACAAAATAATACAAAATATATTTATGTGGTTTTGTCTATAGGTATGTGACGGACACTAGGGAGGTGTTTTAGAAAAATATATTACTATACAGTATAGAATTATCGTATTTTCAGTATTTTTCATTTATTTATGTATTCTTGTTTAAGCTGATTTTTGTGTTTTTTATTTAATTTTATTAAAAGTAAATTTCTTTTTTATTTTACATAATTGTGTGTTTCAAACTTTTTTTACATTCACGATATCTACTAGACCCCTGTTCGGACATATTTCTGTAAGTTACAGGTCTACAATTTAAAAACAAAAATTTCATGAAAAACAGTGTAACGCTTTTGGTACAGAAATCTAGACATCAGTGAAACGCCCAGGTGGTTAACGTAACAATAGGAACTGGTGACTGGGAGCAGAGAGGCTATAATGTCCCAGCAGCCAATGACTGTCCAGGACTGAGTCACAAATTAATCTCCCTCTAAAATCCCCTTTAGCTGTGCATAGCCTCAGAGTGTGTGCTGGGGATGCCGATAAAATGCACCAGGCTGCATGGCTATAGGGAAGCACGGCCTGCTGCTATTTCTTTATTCTCTTTGCTGCAGCAAGTGACATTGCTGGAAAAAATGAGGCTGTGTGATACAGCGGTGGTGCACAGAATGGAATCGCCGGCCTGACTTGCATTTCTCAACAAACCTTCAATAAGCTAACAAAGTTTTCCTAACCCCTCTTTAGGCTGTTTCTCTTAGGACCAAGTGTTAGAAACATTTGTTAAACCCTTCACAAGTCTGTTTTTATTAGGTTCACATGTTTGGAAAGCCATCAAACCTATCACTAGGCTATTTATTATCTGTAGTGAGTGCTAAAAATGTTTGTTGAACCCATCACTAGGCTGTTCTATATTTTATGATTGATATTTTCTCTTTTTTTTTATAAAGAATGTCGGACAAACTCTTCAGATAACAGTCACCAAACCACTAGGAAAGGCTATTTTCTATTTTCCCTTTGGACCGCATGTGAAGAAGGTTTGCTAAACCCTTTACCTATGCTTTTTTCACCTACTATCAAATGTAAGAATGTTCATAGAACCTTTCACAATGTTATTATATTAGGATCAAATGTAAATATGAGTCAATAAACCAGTATCCAGAACTATTTAATCAGTAAGCTATTTTTATTAGTGTTTGCCACCAACAATATTTATTGAACCCCTCCCTAGAATAATCTCTATTTTCTGTTGTAAAGAAGGTTTGCTGAACCTTTCACTTAGCTAAGAACATTGACCAAACCACTGAAAATAAAGAGTATTTATGAAACAATTCACTAGACTGTTTTCTCCCAGCATCTAATGTAAAGGACAATCATCAAATTCTTCCTTAGTCTGTTTTCACTTAGTATCAAACGTAGAGGACACTCATCAAACCATTCCCTGGTCTACATTCATTCAAACACTCCCTGACTTATTTTTTGTTAGGATTGAATGTAGAGGATGTTCTTTGAACTCTTCCCTACTCCATTTCTCTTTGTATCCACTGTAGAAGACAGTCACCAAACCTCTCCCTAGTCTACTTTTTCTTAAAATCAAATGTAGAGGAAAATCAAATGTAGAGGACATTCATCGATCCCTTCCTCAGTCTATTTGAACCTTTCCCCAGATTCAATGTTCAACAGACATAACCATGGAAGTAAACACGTTTTATGCAGCATTGAGATAATTAGTCTAACTTTTTTGCAGAAAAAATCACCAATCACACAGATAACTTTGCCTAGTTATCCCTAGCGATTACCAGAATTATAATATTTTGGCAAAACCATGAGCGTTAGAAATACCCACATGTATAAATTTCAGCTCAGGATAGACATCATAAAGCTGAGATCTCAACGGAAGTTCTGCATCTATCAACTTTGTAGTTGCAGATGAAATACAGGTCACTTGAGTTAACCCCTCCGTGAATGTCACTACATTTTTTATCGAGTCTGGTGACACGGCTTCCATCGACAGCCTTCACCGCGTTGGGAACTATCTATCAAAGCCTTCATTTACATCCCTTGTTTGACATATCTGCTGTAAAGGTTCTTCCGCTGAAAGATAAAACGTACACTTCAATGTCCCCGTCCCCAGCTAAATGGTATTCTTCTTGTCATTGAAGCTTTCAAGCAAATTTAAATCGCCCCATTTTAAGTTGTGCCTACATTGTGATGGCCTGAAACTTATCACGTCAAAACTATAATCAAAACGCACAAAGCCTTCCAATCACCCAGCAGAAGATATTGCAGCAATCTTTTTTTTCTTTCTGAAGTCAGACATTGAGCATACTCATAAATAGCTGACTTTTGAAGTGATTACATAGAAAACAAAATGAGATTCAATAAAAGAAAAAAAATGATATTCTATTAGTGCTCAGAAATAAACTTCCTTAGTTAAAAATTCAAAATGTAATGCATTTTATTGTTTTGGTATCTTCAATCGAAACTTGCACTTAATTTGTCAGCAGGACAGGAAACTAATTAAATAGACCTAAGTGGGAAACAGAAGGTCCAAACCTTTTACAGTTTATCCAAAACTAAAGGGCATTTTCTGGAACAAGGTCATTCACCATCCAAGGCGAAATGGGCAAAGTGATTGGCTGCAGAGATACAATTGTAATTTGTAATTGTTTATATTTGGATGAATCCCTTACTTGTAGCAACAAATGGCATTGTTTATGATTATATGGGTATTAGATCTTACTTTTTATGTACCTACAATTAACATTTTGGATATCTGACTTTCTGAATTTGGAGTTATATGCGATGTTCCCTTAATGGTGCATAGCTGTATCTGCCTTTATGAATAAACAACTTGGCTCCTATTGTCATCAAGTTGTCTTCTTCTTGAATATGGTTCCAACTTTGCCTAAGGGTAATTTGTGTTTTTTTTTGTATTTATTTTGATATATGTTTATCAGTTTATATTTGTTTTTAATTTCAATAAATGTTATTCAGTTCTTGCCATAAATATACATATTACAAGTTAGTTGGCATAGTAGATATAAGATATATTTTTTATTTATTTATTTTTTGCTTTAGAGTTTTGTAATTGTTGTTTCATATTTGGTGTGTTCACTGAATAAACAAATCTTCTGCAAAACGCAATTCTGAAACACAATTCTGATTTTTTTATTGTCATCATTTTTTTGCTATTTTCATACTTCAGTATTATTAAAGAATGTTAATAATTAAAAAAATATTTGAGATTTGAATAAGATACAACTCCTTGCTTTCTGAGTAGTTGTAATCTAAGAAACATATCTCTCCTTTTCTGTTTATTATGAGCAGAGACACAATGTTGCAGTCTGCTCACTGGGCAGGAACAGTTTTAGAGTATTTAGAGAATAGCAGGAGGTGCAGGGAGCATGCTAAGGCCCCCACTTTTATTTTGCCCCAGTTTGTCGTAAACTGCCCCTGCCACTGGAGGACAGAAGAATTTACTGATTCCTGCTGAACCATAGCTTTTTAATGATAAAAACTTCTCTGAAAATGAAACCATTAATATATATTATGACATCTTGAATTTAATAATGCATGTTTAAAAAGTTATAAAAAGGCCCATTTTTATAATTTGAAGTAAAATACAAGAAAATGAATGTTTATGTTTGGTGTGTGTTGACCTTGGAGATGTACAATCTCGCAGTGTTCCAAATGCAGAGGAAAACTTGGCTGATCTGCGGGATTCATGCTGAAAACAGGATCAGCATATACAAAGTACAGCACATTGGTTCAATTATCTGGCTCACAGACAAAGCAGTTGCTTTCTCAATATTTTCCTGAGTCAAGCAGTTATCATTGTGAGCTGGCTGTACCTGCGGGGAATGGCTGGAATAAAATCTGGAACAGTGTGCAAATGTTTGCTTTATTTAAAGCTAACCTGTCATGGGAGAAATACAGCATGTAGCCTGCTATTGTTGATTCTTGATTCTGGAAATGCTAGCTCATACTAACTGCAATGATGATCCAATATTTTCACGACTAGGGTGGCCCCGAATCCACCCCCCACACGCCATCCTCCAGTTCCCAATAATCGCACATACACCTCCGTATTGAACAGATGGCTGAAACAAGCTTAATTAACACGATTCCTCAAGATCATATAACAGTCCCAGTTTATTTTTTCATAGCACCGATATTAATATTATAACCATACTTCAACCAGACCCACCTAGGGCTACCATAGCTTGATATTGGGGCTCCCAGCCACCACAAACAAGGCTCAGGTGATGATATCAGCCATATATATATTTCTGGACTAAAGTGAGTGACCTTTACTACCCCTTTTTCCAAAAACAGAGGACGCCCATACCACATGCGTGTTCAACGCAAACCACAACACCCCCACAAACCACTGTCTTCTAGAAACCCAGCCGCCAACCTCAAACCAAAAAAACCCTGTAGGGCATCACCTATAGGGATGAGCCGGAATGGCTCTGGCATTCTCGCGAAAATTTCCTCGAAGTTCCAGTTTTATGCATTTATGGAGCCGTGAGAACCCTCCTCTCAGTTAGAGATCCCAGGCACCACAGGTGAGAATGAAGGCAAGCCCTCATTCTGACCTCTAGTGCCCAGGAATCTCTCACTGAGAGGAGGATTCTCACGGCTCCATAAATTCAGCCTCGGTAATCCTGCTCTCAGAGTGAGTCATGCGGCTTGCATTTATGAATGAACGCGACCGTGGGAAAAATGAGAGGATTTTTCCCACGCTGCATTCATTCATGAGCAGCCAGTGAGACTCACAATGTGTTCCTGGATAGAGAAACTCTATCCAGGAACACATAGTACAGGGCTGCAACTGCAATCAGGGGAGTGGAGCTGACAGCTCCGCTCCCCTGATTGGTCTTGCAGGTCCCAAAAATTAGGTCTCGCCGGCCGAATTTACAAAGGCCGTTCTCCCCTACATGTTTGGTAATTGAGAACAGCCCATTTCGCCACGAGACCAAATTTAATAAATTTGCTTTCTCATCCCTAATCACCTATAAAATGGATGGACAAACGTGTGGAAAACAACTGTACTAAACTGCTTTGCTCCTCCACTTGCCTCTGCCTTTTTCACACCTCAATAACCCCTCCTTCCCCAATCAGCTACCCCCTCTCTTTATTATAGCACTACCTTTAACCCTTTCCGTTACCAGGATGCTCTTGGTCATGTAAGCCTTACCCCTAAACTCCTTCCCAATGGTACTGTGATAATGGTCTCACCAGCCTCTAGTTCCAGGCTTTGGTTGCTGGATTTGTAGCGTGTTATCAACTATTCTGCCCAACGTGCTCTTGATTTTGCTATTCTGCATTTTGACCTCGGCTTAACCCTCTCTTTGCCTGTGATCACCTTCCCTAACCTGTGCCTGTTACACCAGCTTGTCTTGATTGCCATCTGCCCAGCCCTCCATCTGTTCTATAACTTTTCCTTGACTCGCTGTACTCCCATCTGATTTGCTATTCTTACACTGAAGCCGTCCGACCCCTGCTGCCTTGGTCAGCCTGGGAGCTGCTACCCGGTAACCTCCTTTAGCAAAGTAGCCTGGTGGCTCAGTAGGCTCACTGGCCCATTAATGCTTGTGGGGTGCAATGGTAGGACCAGGGGCCACTTAGACTCCATGCCTCAGGATGTCTTGTGTCAAATGCCAGGAGGCTACCCGAAACTTTACCCCTTTTCCTAAAATTGAATGCATGTGACCCGATATTGTGCAGTCTTGGGGGCACAAACTCACTGTCCTCCATTTACTGGCCATGAAGACTGCATATCATGTCAGTGTTTCTCAACTTTTTTCACATGGGGGAACCCCTTGAAATCTTCCTCGGCTATATTTAGTATTCCACAACTCACAGTATATTAGCGTGGTAGTCAGTAGGAAGAATTCCTCTTACATTGCTGGCCAATGAGAAGAATGTCACCCTAACAGGTATCCAAAAATGATCTTTGATGTCAGTGGTAACTGACCTGAAAGGAACCCCTAGCAACCACTGGAACCCTGTTTGATAAAAACTGGGCTAAGTGGAAAAATCTCCAGTTTATTGGAAGTGTTATGGTTATCCACTGGCTTCATTTAGCCTTGAATCCCAGGATGGTTTTAATATTGCTGCTATGGACTATGCAATGCCTGAACATGGAAGCTCAAATCTAGGGTTGGTAATGAACCAATCAAGTTGCAGAGGATTTTTCCCTTGACTTAACAAAATCCAAGCTTTACTTTCTGAAGGAAAAACACAACTTTTTCTTATAGGAATTCATATCCTTATCCTCCGTCTACAGTTTTTCGTCTTGATTTAGAAACTCTGCAAATGAGCCACTTAGATGTAAAAACCTGATGCATTCCTCAGCAGAGAAGGAAGAGAGCATCTCCGAGTCTCCTCTGCATATTTTATGCCTTAGCATTGGTAATTTTCAAAAGAATGGTTCTTGATTGAAAAGGTGCATTGGTCATGTGAAATGATACACCGGTCTCCATGACAACACAGGCCTCGTTAATCTGCTGAATAGCGCTGATTGGGAACAATATTTTGAAACTCTTTCTTTTTTTAATCTTGTCAAGGCAATTTAGAAAGAAAATAAAAAAAGTATCAATTTTATATATTTTTTGTCGGGATACTTTTGCAAATGTCACACGGGGCTGTCATCTCCGATCGCGTATTTTCATATCTGAAGATGAATTATTAATGCGCTTATTCAGCAACACGAAGACTTGAACCAAACAATACTCAGCCCAGGAACGTTTTGTAGCAGGGACGGCAAATTAATAATAAACTGTAGTCAAAACATTCGAGTCCTGTATTCTGCTACTTTGGCTTCAAAAACAGGTGACAAATAAATGTGGAACAGCATTGTCTTCAAAGCAGAAATAATCATTCTTTTATTATATGTGCATTCAGATATATTTCATGTGTTTGGGAGAATTGTATTGAACTCCCGTAATGCTAGGAGTGTCCAGGGTGCAATAACGTTCTGTGACAGGGTAACAAAAAAATGTATTTGTTTAAGATCTAAACACAGAAAGAACACGACGTTCCTCTGTTTTTTCCACCCCTAGAGAGTTATAGAGGAAGGAGCAGAGTCCTCCAGCAGAGTATTTCAGGAGAGGAGAGTTATAGAGGAAGGAGCAGAGTCCTCCAGCACTTTTTACGTGTTTGAATCTTATGATAAGATTAGAAGGAATGGTGGGTGTGCAGAAACAGATTAATGGTTGCAGTTCCTGAGAGCCGTAGCCTAGAAAGAAAACTGCAGCACATTTTGATTAAACATTTGCAGAGGGAAGGCTTGTGCAATGAGATATTTTCTCCGGGGGAGGTTCAGTCAGGGCGGTTATTACACAAGAGGCATTTCAGGCTCAGCAGACGTCCTTAGAAGTGTTGTGTAAAATAACAAACAGGAAAATTATGGGATTCTGAGGTTCTCTATACTTGTAAGTATAGGAATCACGTTAAGCTTCCTCTGATTTTCTTATGATTGTAGAGCACCTAAAGCACTTCCTTTTCTGGGAAATTGCTGTGTTAAGTATAATAGTACAGCAGCCTTGACTATCTGAATACCCCAAACTCTTCCTCTGGAGGGGCCACATGGGCTGCTACAAATAATGTTTTTCAGTAGGCACAGGCATACAGTTATGAAATAAAAGAGTTTTGCAAGATAAATCTTTTACTTCCAATATTATGTGGAAATAAACATCGAAAACATTCAGCCAATGTCAGCGGTATTCCTGGACTGAGCTAAAATAGACTGGACTGCCTCCAACCCAGAACAGAAATCTCCACTACTACAATATGTGCTCAGATAAAGCAGCCAGAAAACCTAAAATAAAAAAAATATTCTCAGGGATAAATGCCATCCCCAACAAAACAACTATGTCCCCAATGGGCTGCCAAAATGTAAATAAAAATATGCATCCTTTTAAGGCGCACCTAAAATATGTTTGGGGTGCAGGACTGGGCCTGAAGACATCCCAAATGCTCTAATTTTTGGTCACATGGTCCAAAGGCGACATGTTGGGTTATCTGATCCTCTGCAGCTCTGTGCTATGAATGGGGGTATCAGCTCAATTTACATTCAGAATGAGCAATTTGCAAATGTAAGAGCTCAAATTTTACTATGGTTCCCAGTCATATGACATTGAACCAGATTACTAGGGATAAGCGATAATGCCTCTGACATTCTCGCAAAAATGTCCCCGAACTTCCGTTGGGTCCACGAAATTTCGGCAAGCCGATTTCACTAATTATATTGAAGTGCAGGTTCCTATGCTCCCTGGGTTGATAAGTACAGCCAGGGTAGCGTGGAAACCTGTGGGCACAGTTGATTGGAGGCACGCAAGTGCCTCCAATTGGCTGTGACTGCAGGCGAACTCCAGATGAACTCTAAATGGAGTTTCTCTATTGAGAGTTCATTTGAGTTCAGTTCTCATGGTCGCCGGGCTGTACTTATCATTGATAAGTATAGCCCGGTGACCGTGGTAACCATGACCACAGCTGATTGGAGGCACTTGGGTGCTTCCAATTAGCTGTGACTGCAGGCAAACTCCAGATGAACTCTCAATTGAGTTTCTCCATTGAGAGTTCATCT
>NC_092871.1:2441592-2488451 GCF_032062135.1 Pyxicephalus adspersus | reverse complement strand
TCAGCTTTCCACGCCCTATGTACTTAGCTAGGGTTTTATCACAATTCCAGCCATGTTGATCAATCACTGAATTCTTATATCAAAAGCATACTTTACATCCCTGTTCCCATTTGAAATATAACTAAAACTATATCTAAAACCAAACTCTTTACAAAACACACCGATATACGATTCTTTACGCTAGGATGATCCCTTTTGCAGATATAATTAAGAAAGTTTACAGTGACTTTGCATTTGCTTTAAGTTTGTTGATGTTCCGTAATTTTGACTTTACCTCTAATTTACAGATTAGAAGCTTTTATCCTGGGAAATCAGCTGAATTAGGTGTATTTAAGTTAAAAAATGTATGTGAACAGCTAGCTGAATTGATAGTTAATATGAATAACTTATCCATGAGCCCATCTGGCAGAAGAAAGATATTGCCAGTTTGATATTTAAAGGAAAGCTATACCAAGGAATTCATCAGGGCTGACATTGCTTATTAGGAATGAATCTGATTTTTCAGAACTTCAGTTCTTGGCTGTTCATATGTCAGCCTACTATGGGTCCGGTCAGCACCCTTTGACCACCACAGGACAGCACCTACTTAGCTTAAGTGTAGAAAACTCTCCAGGAATGTTCTCCTCTTTTATTGCAACTGCAAGTGGAAAATAGGGGAGGTTTTAAATCTTGCTTGAATGAAAAAAGTGTTCTTCAAATATTCTTCTCCAATCCATCTGCACAATCCAGCTTATGAATTGACTTCTTACCCTCACTTGTTACTATTGACATCCTGGTTAAAAGACCCCTTGTTCTGGCGGTAAATCTTATTATTATTATTATTATTATTATTATTATTAATAATAATAATAATATTAATGAACAGTATTTATAAAGCGCCAACATATTTTTCAGCGCCGTACATTAGGGGTTGCAAATGACAGACAGATATAGACTGATACAGGAGGAGGAGAGGACCCTGCCCAGAAGAGCTTACAATCTAGGAGGTAGGGGAAGTATTACATAATATTAGGGGGATATGGTAGGGGATGTGGAGAAAGATTCCAGAAAGTTGGGCAGCCCTAAAGTAAGTCTGCAACATCCCAGTACAGTGTGATTTGGCTTTGAAAATAAACCAACACTGGTGCTAAAAGGCTTTGTTTATCATAAAACTATTTTTTCAGATCTGACCTTAATAGGGCTTATCAGCAGATCATTTATTAAAAAAAAAAAAAAAAAAAAAAAAATATATATAAATATATATATATATCATCTGTAAATCCTCTCTAAGCCCAGAGGAGGCTGTTGGGTGCCGCCATGTTGGATGAGATGTTGGAAGCACCAGCGGACTCATGGATGTTAATCAACTGACACTTCTTAGAAAACATGTTCAACCTTTTTACACCAAGGAATCCTTGAAATATTTTTGGGGGTTTCAGGGAGGCCCTGGTTAAACCAGTTTATTAGGGATCACTGGGAAAATGTCTCCAATATCAGTAACCGATGGAAGTAATGTCCTCTTGCAGTAATTGTCAGAATGCCATCCCTAAAGAAACCTAAAAAGATAGTTGGTGTCCTACAGCTGACTGGCAATGATGTTGGCTTATGTAGACACCATAAAATGTGGAAACACAAGAAACCCCTAACAAACTTTAGAGCAGTGTTTCTCAACTAATTCCTCCAGAGGTTGCTAAGATTTCTCTAAACAACGAGCAATTTGTGCCTTTTGGGTCAATTACCACTGACATTAATTATCTATTTGGGTATCTGTATGGGTGGCATTTTTCCAATGGGAGGCATTTATCCCATTGACCTCCAGGCTAATATACCATTGGGCATTTCAAAAAAATTGGCAGGGATTCCCGAAGAACTGAAAATTAACTTGAAGGGTTTGCCCATGTTAAGAAAGGCTGCTCTAAAGGAACCCTATGGTAGCATGGAACCCTGGTTTAGAAATCTGTTAGTATTTCAGAAAGTAGGAACAAGCTGAATTGAACGAGGAAGACAGAGAGTTGGGGCAGCACTAGAAAAGTCTTGAAGCTTTGCATGTGATGAGGTTATGAGTGAGGAAGTCATTAGTAGGTCATTAAAGAAGCAAAAAGATTGGCTAGGAGGGTGATTTTTCCACAGGTCCTATAAGAAGCTGAGGGGAGGGACCAGTACAAAAAATAATTTGTTCCCAGAAGAAGAAAGATCTATGTCATATGATGGAGGGGCAGTGATAGGCAATAGATACTTGCAAAAATGTATTACTAATATTATTATTATTATTATTATTATTAATAATAATAAACAGGTTTTATATAGCGCCACCATATTACGCAGCACTGTACATTAAATAGGGGTTGCAAATGACAAGTGAATACAGACAATGACACAGGAGGAGGAGAGGACCCTGACCCAAAGAGCTTACAATCTAGGAGGTGAGGGAAATTAGCACACAATAGGAGGGGAGATATGTAGTGGTAGAAAATAGTGATGGTTTCAAAAGACAGAAGAAGATGGGTAGGTAAGTTTGAAAATAACAGTTTTGAGTGCTCTTATAAATGAGCAGAAAGTAGGAGCAAGCCAAATAGGATGAGGAGACCATTCCAGAGAGTTGGGGCAGCTCTAGAAAAGTCTTGGAGCTGTGTGTGTGATGAGGTTATGAGTGAAAATCAATATTTTCCTATGCTTTTACCTGCATTTGTTGGTGACAGGGTCTCTTTATGTCACTTTACAAGTCCCACCGATCAGAAATGGACTAATCAAATGGATTATTGTCTCCCGGATCTATGGGCAGCGTAACTACCTGCTTGTTTGAGGCGGTACAGTGTTTAAACAGGCATGTCCACAATTAATATTCACATCAAGAAAACTTAACTAGACCCCTGTGTTCTCACTGCACACTACTTAGAAAATCTATTTACATTAGCATAATCAGTTTGCCGGCACAAGTCCAGGACGCATCCATATTGCATGTACAAGACATATATTTGGCTCGCCCTGCTAATTGTGATATGAATATTTTAAAAGCTGTACAGTAAATAGCTGAAGCCTTCAGACACTACACAAACACTTTGTGAAGTCGACAGAGAAACTGGGAACTGCCCAGTATGAGTACAGATTTTTCAATTATTAAAAAGAATCTGAATTACAAGTTAGTTCTGCGAGGGAGTCACTATAAATGTATATAGAAGCTTTAAATGTTCCCGAAATTTGAGATATCTTGTGTTACATATGTATTTGCTGAAAGCCCAAGTGCAGACCTTGTTTTCAGATATTTTTGGATCACATAGGCTCACCAGAGGTTAAATATTATTACTACTACACAGTTATATAGCATCAACATATTACGTAGAGCTGTACAAATTCCATAGTCATGTCACTAGCTGTCCGTCAAAGGGGCTCACAATCTAATGTCCTTACCATAGTCATATGTCATTAATAAAGTCTAAGGTCAGTTTTGGGGGGAAGCCAATTAACCTAACTGTATGTTTTTGTAATCTGAGAGGAAACCCAAGCAAACACAGGGAGAACCTGCAAACTCCATGCAGATAGAGTCTGACTGAGATTCATCCTGGGATCTAGCGCTACTAACCTCTAAGACACTGTTCTGCCCTGCAGCTTCACTGTAGCACCAATGGGATTATTGGGTAACAGATCATTCAGGACCTCCCGGACAGTGCAATGGGCCTGATTTATTAAAGCTCTCCAAAGCTGGAGAAGACACACTATCATTCCAGCAAACCTGGAATGGATCTGGTCCATAATTGGAAATTATTTTAAGAAATCCATTCCAGGTTTGCTAGTTCTCCCATGATAGTCTATCCTCTCCAGTCTTCTCTACTCTTGAAGTGCTTTATTTAATCAGGGCTAACATCTCACCTATGTATATAAACCTTAAGGTCTCTTTCGGACATGCGGTCTAAACCCAGAAGTGAGTTGTAGTGGTTTGACGTTTGCTTTACAGTATAGTTGTGGTGTAGTTCACAGCACAGCAAGAGATTTGCTATTTCCACAATGCAACCACAAAGTTCAACTGCAGTTCCATTTGGGTGGAAAGCGTTCCTATTTCAGTCAATGATTCAGTCTGGCCGACCAGAGGCTACAAGACATCCAGGAACAACTGCAATACAAACACAGTGCAAACTCATGCACAAAATAAATTGCAACTTCCTCTATAAGTGGGAGCATGTGGGAGTGCGGTTGAGCATAAAGAAGACCACTGTAGTTTACCGTTGGTCTGAAATAACCCTAATTATGAACTTCCCCAAATTTCTCTCAGTTATTATGTTCCATATATCATTGAATAGTTTGTGTTTTTTATTATGTGTAAAGTTACCTGCTGATCCTGCCTGAAGCTATGTGAGCTTCCTGTGCTCTCTTCTTGTTTGCAACTTTATCTATGGACTACAGACCAGAAGTTCCCCAATCCTAACACACATTTTCCAGTTGGATGACAATGACGATTCGCTGTTTGTACAGTACAGCAAGTGTTATTTCTAAAAGACAAGAAGTGATGCCAGCAGGATCATTGGGTAAAAACAAACAAAGCTGAATAGAGGAAATTAATTCTAGCACAATATATAGGAACATACAAGCAACAATATATTCCATTTTTGTTATTTCATTTAGATTATTTAAAATATTTCCCACATACAACATGGAATTCATTGTTAGCCCTTGTGTGCCAAATAAAACTACAATTATGGACTAATAGAATTTCCTGGGCTGTAGTAAAATGCACATTTTGTCTGTAAAACACTTTTTTTAAAACTTGCATTCTAACTTTTCATGTACATTGCACAGCAAATAAACACAAGTATTGGAGGTGTCAGGAGAACTGATGAGAACATGCTCTAAGTAAAAATAAATAAATAAAAGGCACATGTACAAGGTACATTTTCTTGACTATTACCATGTTCATTGGGGAAATGTTCCCATGTGTCTCCCTGACCTTGCCACAAATTTTGGTCACATTGCCATGTTTAGTGGCTGTGCAGTTGGCCTGAACTATTGTTAATGATCATTTACCAGTGACAGTTTCCATACTGGTCCTCTTGACACCCCAAGCATTTTTGACGACAATACTCAATGGCTTTTTAATTAAGCTGGCGAGTTAAATTTTCTACATTTCTGAATTTCCCACATTTTATTAGGACAGATAAATATGTTCCCCGTTAATCTACACTGATACATCGGTGATACATTACACAGGAAGGAAGAATTATGTAAATCCCTTGCAGAGCGCGGTGCCTGTTTGATATTCGGTGACACGTCCTTTGGTGCCTGACTACGTTAGAAAACACTGTAAATGAAAAGTTGTGTTGCTAACTCAAGGGGGGCCCCGAAACATCCCCCTCCTATTGTTCTGTAATTCACGACTCTAATATTGGCCCTTTCACTTTCATCACCGGGTAAATTAGTATTACTTCGAGTTAAGGCTCCGGAAATGTTATTACCGAATACAAAGAAAATGATTTGAAAAGCAATGAATACAAATAAAATATAATGAAATGAAGTAAATCACAGATCAGAGGTGAGCCGCCAGGACCAGACAGTAAAATGCTCAGGGGTAATTGTGATGATTAGATTAACTATCTGCAGTACGCCGCGCTCATCGTTCTTTCTGTTTATGCCGCTCATGTTTGCCTTAAAGTGAATCTGATTTTCCTATGTAGGGTGAAACAACACATTCACTATAATGGTGGCCCCACCAACAGAACATTTGTTCCCCCACCTTTTATTTTTCACTCCTCCGTTGGAAAAGAGGGTCCATCCAGAGCCAAAACTTTTAGTTTTTGATATTTTTATTTTATTGGTTTTGTTTTGTTTTTTTTCAGGTTTTTATAGGTGGAGCACCAATTATACATCTTGGGATTGGTCAAACCAATTCACCAGGTACCATGGCATGGGTGTTCTCACCAAATGGGGAGCCCTTGGCTGAGGTTACTTTGAGTAGAAAGAAAAAAGAAGCAAAAGAACCCTAAAAAATGGAGCAGCACAAGACAACTTACATTATTCATCAGATGATTGAATACAGCCAACAAATTTCAGGGTTCTCTACAATCCCTCTTCCTAAGAAATTCAAATATGCAAATGCAAGATTATATTTTTGTATAAAGAAAAAGAAACATGTTGGGTATATAACATAAAGCTGTTGTATATCTATTAAAGTTTAGTTCATCCTCTTGTTTCCAATATCCATATAAATAAGAACTTTTGGTATATTTGTAGGCTTTTTTATGTAGAAACGGATCGTTTGCTGTTTATTTAGTTATTTAAGGTGACACCAGTGAGGCAACTTTTCAATAATTCTTTTTTAATAAAGCAGTAATTAGGCAATATCAATGTCCAAATGTTATGCATTTTACCTTATTTATTACGTTTTTTGTGCTCAAAAATTTGGGTAAAGCCAAATTAGGCAATTTCCCCCTTCACAAATATATAGAATTCTATTAACATGCACCATATTTGTCTTTGTGATATGTAAAATAAAAGAAAGGACTTCATTGAATTAATATTATCATTACAGATATTGTCCGCAGACAATTATTTATTTATTTTCCTTCAGAGGAAGCCAACGAGACATCCAGTAATTTGCAGTGTAATGAGGCGTTCCTGCACCTGAGTGTATGAGTAATGGATGAGGCCATGTGTGTGCATTAGAACTCCTCTCCATGCATTATTAATCTTATAGTACTGGATTATCCTATACCTGACACTCATTATAGAAGACACCATCAAGTACTACAAGAGACCATTTGTGTTTGGTATTGTTGGTATCAGCAATATTTATTCCTATACAGGGAGCAGATGTGGCAGATAGGGATTGCCAATGCTCATGGAGGCTTTGCTCACTTCTATGCATGGGCTAAATGAAATATATATGTATGTATAAGTTCTGGGCATCTCACATAGACATTTGTCTCTTTGAAAACACTGCCAATCTACCAGACATTTGGGGAACCTCAAACTTCCTTTACAATCTAAATTTTCTGCACTGAAGCCCAAATCATTGTTATCATCCTTCTTCTCTGTGCAGCTTACAAAAGTGTTGTTTGGATTTTTTGGAGATTGGTTCTAGCTCTGTTCAGCTGAACGGTCCCACAAATCCTGGATTCTGCATTTCCTGAATAGTCCAGATCTGACCTTCATTAACGTTTATGGCCAAATACATGTTAATGATGTTCAGATCTGGAGAATTCAGGATATACGGAATCCAGAATTTTTGTGACTGTTTGGCTGAACAGAGCTAGAACTGAACAGTGTATTCTGCACTTGCAGTGTTTGAAAAGAGAAAGTTGTATGTATTGCAGAGATGTCCAAAATATATATGTTTCCATTTTTCCCATGCATAGAATTAAGCCCGGTGAGCATTGACAATCTGCATCTGCCCCCTGTATAGGGTTATCTTGGGACCTTATTATTGAGAGCATTGCATCCCTGAATTAAAATATCCAAATATCAATATAATATATTGGGAATCTATTTTTCTGTTTCAATTTTTTTCTAGAAAATGTCCAACATGTATTCACATTAAAAGATACATTAATAGTTTCTAAAAATGAAAATGTCCCTTCCAATCAAGAGTAAGACAACAAAAGGGGCTATATTTAAATACAGGGAATCGGACATTTCCTCAGCCATTCCCTTGTAGGAATCTTTAAGGTGCATGTGTTTCAATGGCAGTAACTGATTCCCACCAGGGAATGGCAAATTATCTATTATAAATGAAGCTCCAGGTGTCATATGATTCTGAGTATACAATTCACATAATCATTGAGCAAATATTCACACAATCAGATCAAAATCATCAATTGCTGCATTCCAGACACTTTTCTCTCAACGCGTTTCAAGGACTTAGTCTACTTCTTCAGGAGAGAAGATTTTGTACAATAAATGGGCATGCATTTTATTTATAATACATAAATATGTACACCTTTGTTATGTATTTTATGTCATTATATCTATTTAAATTTTAACTATTTATGAAATATAAAAATCCATAAATGTTATTATGCAAATCAGAATTCTCACAATACTTTTCATTACATCCAAAAGAGTTTATGTATACAGGAGCATTACTCTTTACTAATTATCATGTGATAACCATGTAAACCAATCAGACAAATTAACTTTGCAGCTTAAAGTTATCACAAAACAGCAACTTGTTAAAAAAAAAATGTTTAAGTATCAAAACATTTTTGAAAAAGTTATTAAAATGTTATTTTTCAAATAATAAATTAGGTATTTATTTTTGCATCGTTTTAATTATAACAAGCAACATTTAATTTATTAAATAATGTGTCTAATAAAAGACGTTAAAATATAATAAAATTATTTCTCTAAGCAAATTAATGTTAAGTTAACCAGCACATAATGAGGCTGTTGCTAAATTAGCTTCGGGCATCACAGCTCCAATACTCTCTGTTTATAAATTGTGAGAGATGATGGGGCTTCAATATTGTGAAGTGGATAACCCTTTTATATAAAGTAAAAATTAGGTTGTCCCCCCAATGTTTTTTTTTTAAAAATGGGTGAATCCCCCACCCCCAGAATGAGAATATAGATTCGTATGTATCCCAGGAGGCCTCGGGTTGCTTCTTCTGCACATGCCCAATCTCGGGGTGGAAGGGGCTTTTCCCCACAACACAGGGGGATCAGCACTTTGTTTTTTTTTAAAATGAAGGATACCTGATATCACGTCTGTGCAGTACGAGATCAGGTGACTTAGACAGAAAGGGATAGAAGAAGATGGCAGAGCTTGTACTTCCTACACTCCGGGATGAAAAAGGAAACCAGAAAGATGTGGAACCGAATCAAGGCCAGGTTCCTGTTCCTGTCTGTTCCATCTCAAGGCACTGCCATCTTCTTTCTTCTGCTCTAGTTGCGATCTTTGACTATTTTGATTGGCCAGGATTATGTCACTCCAGGAGTTAATTTGGTTCCATCAACCACAGGCTGAATGGAGTGGCCCGGCAGATGAGGATGCTTATTGCAGAAGGGGCAAATCCTATTCTGAAATAAAACCTGGACTGATCAAAAATTTTTAAAAATGGTTCCTCTTTAATAGGCAGAGGAGATTAGGGTTAGGAAGGGTAGAAGGACATAGACAACACAGATCCCACAGTTTTAGTGTTTAAACAAACAAAAATTACACTTGGACAAGTCTGAATAAATGTCTACCATAAACACTTCATAAGGCCCATCCTTCTCCCCAAAAATATTTGTCCCAAATCCTGCGAAAATCAACAGTTTTAAATTAAACAGCACAATCATCAGGGGCATTTTATCCCAAATACAACCTAAATCTGAGCAGAAACTAGAAAAACTTCAGTGGTTTCCTTGTGATCCTCCCATGCACTTTGCAGGAACTTACAGTGGAAAGTATGGAAAGCGCTGATGAGAAATAGTGAATGCATAGTGCAGAGAATGGGAATATGTGGTGGGGAAAAGGAAATACAGAATTCAGAGTATCGACTTAAGTACCGTGTTTTTACACATTATACTTTCTGGTCTTGGGTGTACTCAGAGGGATGAGGTTACCTTTGGTGTTTACCAGTCATCAAATATGCAAACTTATTTGTGCATGCTGGAAAACATTTTAGTTTTCAGTTCTTTTCAGTTATCTAACTATTTTATTTGTTGCAGTCTAGTTGCTGCACTACCCTGCTATGGGGAATCTCTTGATGGAGGACTCCAGTAAAATATAGCACTCCAAGGCATTCAAAATATTCATTTTTGAAGCTATGAAAACCCCAACTGGCTGAAGGTGGCCGTGAACGGCTTCCCCACCCAATAACAGGTTCTCTTTTTGCAATTAAAATGCCATAACAATTGGATTATTAAGCATTCAGGAAAAAAGTAGGCAGTGTACCAAGGCTTCCTCACTGTCTATTTAGGAGCTTGGGGGTGGCTCATTGACCAAGCTGTACTTTTTGATTGCAATGAGGAAAAGTGCAGTCACTGATTGGGCTGTGTATTCTGGCAAAATCACGGAACCGAATTAACATAACTACGATTCCTTAAACTGGTAAAAAACAATTCACATGTAAGTATCTCAAAAGCATATTCAACCCTTTGCCTTGAGTTCAGCATTTAAACCAACAGTATTAAATAAAGTTTACATAATTGCTAAGTGGATTACTCCACCAAGGAAAGAAATCCTCACACAGAAAACAAAATCCTTCAACATGGTATCAGTCTGCAAGAGCGACCGGTATTTATTCCAAATATTCAGCAGAGAAGAAAATATGTTTATGCTAATGCCGTTCTTTCTACAATATATCTGTTCATTTGTAATGTGCATATTAAGGATGTCATTGTGAAGGTCATTACACTCCTCATGAGCTGAACATTCTAAATCAGCCATGAATAGCAGTGCCGTTAGTTTTACAAATATAGTCTTTGTAAGACGGAGGGAGCCTGGCCATTATCGCAAATAGAATAGATTTTAAAAAGGCAACGGGTATTAAAGATGTTAAAACTCAACGTGTCATTAAACACAGCCGAGGATTCAGCACCTGCTAGTGACTGTACAGATCTGAGTGTTCTTGGCACAAAGAGGGGTTCAGATCGGCTGGAAGGAGGCCAGGCCAGGATGGAGAACCGTTGTAGTAAAGCTGGTACCCTGTTCAGCCCTTCTGGAAAGAATTTTGCCATTAGCCACTCCCAACTGCAAATTTTCACTTACTATGTGTTTTCTTTTTTACAATGGAACTGCTTTGTGTAGTCAAAGCTCAATTCAACAGCAAAGGAAAAGCAACTGCACAGCCAGAATCAAAATGGTTCAGAACCGCTCCCAATTGGTAGACAGAGCGGTTGGCAGTTGAACACTGAGATCAGCCGCAAGTCTGAAATTACACTGATTGTACAGATTTCCAACACACACCAAAAGGACTTTATAAGAGCACCCTGCAACAAATGAGGCACCCCTTCAATGAGATATCCCCTGAGGAAGCCTGTGGGCGAAATACGTTGGGTCACGAGACGTTGTTCCTGGCACTTTGACTAATTAGAAATTCCTATGTATAGTGAATTGGTCCTATATCCTATTACATGTGAAATGGGAAGGACCACTTTAATTCATTGTATGCACTTTATATTTCTTACCTATGTTTTAGCTTGGTCTTCTCTTGGTCTTTGTTTCAGAAACTGGAAAAGAAAACAACAATTCAGGGTGATAGAAGCATTGTGTTAGAGAAGCCCAAGGTTGCAGGTGCAGGGGGGGGTCACAGAAGCACAAAGGGTCCACCATCGTAGTTCATGGTGGTTTGGCACCAGTGTAGGGGTGCATTACTAGAAATGCTAAACAATGCTACATAATAAATGCCTGAACTAATCACAGGAACTGATTCCTGTTTGTTTCTAAAATGTGTCTCTCTTTCACATTCTCCTATAAAGGAGACTACAAGCAGCTGTGCACATAGTCCGCTGTTGGTAACTTGTCCCAAGAAATGCCATACAGCCAACACAATCCATTGGTTCAAGATAAACCTTGATTGTTTTGAATGGTTATTATTAAACATGGAACACCAGAAAAAGCTTTGTATCTCCCAAATCCAATGAAAGCTTTAGGTTATGTTTAGAATGGCGGTGAGATTGTGGTGCCTCCTCATGCCACTGAACTAATGCCTTGGGGGAGACGCTACCACAAAGAGCCCTAACCTGTGACATCCTCATAGAAAATGAATGGGGCAGCAATGAGCGGTGCAGTACATTTCTCCATCACCGAGTGGTGCGAGTGACCTAGCTTGAGTGGGAGTTGCTGGGAGCCATGTGAGATTGCTTGATCCCAAGGCAGGTCTGAACCCAGGCTAACTCTATACAGAATTAAAAGTAACAGACGTATAATATAAGTATCTGAATCTGCCCTCTTATCAGCCTCTTGCAATCCCTTCCAACAGAGCTGAAAGTCAAGAGGAAGAACCTGCAAAAGAAACCAATTAGTTAATGTGCTGACAATAGAACAGAGCAGAGTCCAGGACGACCCAGGCTCAGAAGAAGTGGGCTAAATGATGCCGGCCGTCAGACTGAGAACAGTCAGCCATAGAAAAAATAATATAGGGGAACTCTTTGGACTAAAGGTGAGAATTCCAGCAAAAGTCGTGCCTGTTATTTTATCTTTAATGCCCTCTTTTTCTTACCTTGTTATTTGGAGTTGGGGTTCTGCTTTAAGTGCAAACTTTTCACGCTTGACTGGAGCGTGCCTTCATATTTTGTCAGTGAAATTTTACCCAGCTAGGCTGTTCTTCACACCTTCTGTATGCCAAATTTTCTTATGTATTAAAAATAACATCACTCCTCTCTTGGATCTGACAGATCCCCATCTGACTCTATTTACTGGTATAAAGTTCCGTGTATCTTGCTGCAGCCACATAAAGTTTTATAATGTCATAAAATGAAAAGAAACCATTAACTGTCTGGGAGGCGGAGGAGAGAGAGAGACCGCGCGAGAAATATCCAACGGCCTATTCTAAAACTCTTTCCCGAATCACCGCTTCCATTGTTTGATCAATACACCATGACTGCTCCCCTGGGACTCCCTATTATTACCATTATTATTATTTTTAAAGATGATGTAAACCCCGAATGATGACATGTAGTTTGCTCCGTGCATTGTATATCATAAACTGTGTTTGTTTGTGTTCATAAAATCCTGGTTTTCTTCTATTTTCATCCATGTTGGATCCAAATTCTCTTCTTAATTCTTCTCTGCTTGAATCTACTTCATCGATAACTGTAAGCCATTTCTTAGAATAGGCTTTCTAATGGTGCCAACAATGGGCCATGTCTACTAAATATGTGCTGAATCAGCTGCTTGGAGTCTTCACAAGAAGTAAAAAAGAATGGCATCTCACTTTTTAATACCATATTCAACAATACAAATCCCCAAGTAGAGAAATGTAAAAGTTTATTATGGTATTGTTGGTATTATGGTATTGTGGTTTCCCAAGAACTTGGGATGGCAATGTAGGCCATAACTGGGAAATGTAGACAAAGTGTTGTCACCCTATAACAAGAAATGCCAAACAAGGACTTTTGTGAGAGAATTAGAAGAAATTTGGTATTTACGTAGGTGTCAGTCACTATATTCAGTTATTGAAAAGGGGTTTCTAAACTGGGAAATTGTCCGGGACCCCCACTTACCTAAGACCCTAGCTAAATGAATGGCAGGTAGTGGCAGAAGGAGGCTAGGAGCAAGCTAGAATGCTGTGTGTTTGGGTTCCTAAATGCGAGTCCCAATAATTTCTAAAATCATCCCCAAACATCCCCATGTCCCCATATAGCATTAGGATAGACTATTAAAAATTTATTGCCTGGCAATGTGAGGACCAGGTGGGAATCCAGGCTTTACCAGGGACAGTCGCATAGGTGACACTGGGATAAATATGAACAATGGGAGACATAAGATAGACATTCCTGCAAGCCACATTCTTCTTCCATGTACATACATTTTCCAACAGAGATATCTTAATGGTATCATTGAGTTCATTGACAGGTTCTCTTTAAAATTAGTTTGCAGACATCTGAACTTTGTCATTCTACAGTGATAATGAGTGTTCATCTCATTCTGCTAAAAATGTCTAAAATAGAAAAATCTTCTTCGCTTGTCATGCTTAGTAATTTGTTGCGGTCGTGACCCACGTCCATCTTGTTTCTGGTCCCTCTTAATTGTCCATCGTTACAGCTGTAGCCGGGCTCCGCTCGTTCTAAGGATCTGTGGAATTATTTAGCACCATCATAAATTTATTATGATCACACATTTATTAATTTTTTGTTACATTTTTTTTTTTTTTGCTGCTGACTTGCAATTCTTCCACTTACATCTGATCTCTGCCAAAATTTTAGTTCAAGGCATGATTAATGATCAATGTGGCTTCATTGTGTTTATGGATTATGAAGCTTCCGGAGCCATTTTTAGTTTCAGTTTAATCACATTGAAGACAGCAAGGAATTCGGTAATACAGATTTATTTACCTGCCTAAGTAGAAATAATAAATTCCTGTAAAGTTTTGTCGGATGGATACCTATTGGAGACCCTGCACAGCTGAGCATCAGTTGGCCACTACATGTCACGTCCCCAAATCCAATATGCTGTGAGTTTATCCAATATACAAATGGATTTCCAACTATCAACCAACATGCATATGCTAGCCATCCTATTCCAAAACCATGGGTGCTTAAATCACAGAGTTAACCCCTTTTATGTGACTCATGGGAAGAGTTTCCACAAGGTTCTGGAGTACCTGCAGGAACTTGTTTCCATTTTGGAGGTCAGATAATGATGTTCAGTAGGGTGGTGGTCTGGAAGTTGTGCAGGGCACTTTCTCTCCACCAAACCGATATAACATTGACTATGTGAAGGTGGTTTTGTGCACCAGAATGCAATATTTTGGAGAGTTTAAGGGCAATATTAAAGAGGAACTAAAGTCCAACTATGAAAAACTGTCCATCAGGCATGTGTTTATTGCGGAAAGGGATAGGAGATGGGACTCCCGAATAACTGCTCTTACCTGCCTGATCCCCATTCAGCTGTCCAATTTCTGGCAATCCCAGCTTTTCTGTGTGCGGGGAATGAATGTTACATCATTTAGGCCCGGGCAATCAAGATGGCCAAAGATCGCATCTGGAAAAAGAAGAAAAAATAAGATGGCAGCACCCACATCAGAGTGGGGACAAGTAATTAATAATGGGTTTAGTTCTGCTCCATTGTTCCTCTTTTACTAAATATCTCACGTCATGTTCCAATTCAATGAGAGGACACAATTTTTGGGCACACAAAAAGACATTTGGGATACATGAGAAGAGCTTCTGCAAACCCTGGATGAATCTTAAAGCCCATTGTAGACCTAACCTACAACTTTAATGGAAATTGCAATATTTCACTGAACTGACTGATTATAGCCATGGATTCGGTTAAGTGTAAACTCCTTTTTTTGCTTATCTGTAGTCCTAAAAGTAGTTATATATATAATTATTATACAGTTTTTATATAGCTTCCGACAATGCTGTACAAAGTCCATAGTCGTGTCACTAGCTGTCCATCAAAGGAGCTCACAATCTAATGTCCCTTCTACAGTCATACGTCAATAATACAGTCTAAGGTCAATTTTAGGGGGCCTATTAACCTCACTGCATGTTTTTGGAATGTGGGAGGAAACCAAAGTACCCGGAGGAAACCCACACAAACACGGGGAGAACCTGCAAACTCCATGCAGATAGTGTCCTGGCTGAGATTTGAACCTGAGAACTAACCTCTAAACCAATGTGCTGCCCGGTCTAGATTTATCTTTCCAAAATCAACATTACAAAACAGTTTAGAGATTAAAAGCAATGCAAATGTTTTAGGTAACACCAGAACTATTCAGTCAGAATTTTTTTTTGTATAGCAAAGTAAAAAAAAAAGTGAAGAGAAATGCCTATTGCTACAAACAGTAAACTTGATTCTTCACCATATGTCCCAGTAAATGAAATGTGACACATTTAATAAAGCACATATTGCGTCCCTCTGCGTGGACGCAGCATTGTTCTGAATGGATTGCATGATCTGATGGCTGAACTGCCTGCGAGTTAAAAATATATAAAGTTAGATGATTATTTGGCCAGTGATTTAAATATGTTTCTGCACAGATGCACATTGCTGCAAATGCTGAGAGAGAGCACAGCCATTCCCGGAGAGACGGGCGGCTCCAGGCATATAATGAGAAAAAACTAAGCCGGAATTTCTGCCAGGGGGTCTGTGCTGCAAACATTGTCTGTCTGTCCGTCTGTCCTTTTGTCAGATGTTGCAGAATTATGTTTATAATATATATATATACATGTTTTGTAAATGTTGTTTAGGTTGATGTATAATAAAATCCTAACTGATTGACTCTGCACTGTGCAATGTTATTCATTTTGAACTCCTTAAATATAAATATTTTTTTAAACTTTGTTCTATCTGAGTGCTGTTCATCTCATGCAACCTTCTTATAGCCACTAGTGTTGGTTGAATATCTCACTATTCGAATCGATCGAATAGGGAGATATGGTACGGGTGATCGAATGATCGAAAGTCAATGGTGGCAGAATTCAGGTTATTTTTAGGGACTGTGAAAAACTGCAAGAACAATTAGGGGAGCAAAGCTGACAGCTCCGCTCCCCTGATTGCTCTTGCAGTCCTGTACTAGATGTATATGTTCTTGGATAGAGTTTCTCTATCCAAGAACACAGGGAGTCCTCTGTTCCTTGATAGAGAAACTCTATCCAGGAATAGGGATAGTGCTCCCTGATTGGCTAAGGAAAGCTTTCAGAGAACACCAGAGGTTTAGAATGGGGAGACTTGTCCCCATTTAACCTCCAGTGTCGGGGATGATACACTGTTTCAATAAGAAGATCCCCAGCACTAGAGGCTAAATGGGGACAAGTCTCCCCATTCATTCACCTCTAGTGCTCTGTGATTGGCTGGGGAAAGGAAAATCCTAATGACGCTTGAGCTGTCATCAGGGTTTACCTCTCCTCAGCCAGTCACAGAGCACTAGAAGTGATGAATGGGGAAACTTGTCCCCATTTAACCTCTAGTGCCCGGGGATCCCACACTGACAGGAGGATTCCCAATGCTGTGCAGCCATGGGAATCATCATGTCATTGTGGGATAACCTGTAAAAAAAATAAACGTTAGTAAAACAAATCACACACATTCAATAAATTACTTTACACATTAATTTTATTTTTTTTTAACACAGTTTTTTACACACAAATTTGCGCCGTCGAATCCGGTGTTTTTCGGGTGGGGTCTATCCGAATTCGAACAGCCATATTGGGGTCGAATATAAGGACAACCCGAATTCGAAAACCAATACTAATAGCCACTTCTACATCTCATTCAATGGTTGCATTACATTATTAAGGTTGAGTGATGGAGCCAACAGTGAACCATGTCTATGTAATATTTTACTAAATGGACACTCGTAGTCCCCAGTAATTGCCCAAATAAAAGACAACGCAGGGGCATAAATGTGGGAAACAACAGAGCATTGTCACCCTATAGCCGGGGCTGTTTTATAAGGATTTTCGTGACAGGATCACAATTTGTCTTTAACAGCTGCAAATTGAAAATGTAAAAAAAAAACCTTTGCAAAGCATGGTAACACTAGGATTTCCACTGGCTCATTTTGAACTCCTTTTTCAGGTTTTGTTTTCATTTGCTTGGATTCTAGTTGATAGGAAGTAATAGGACCTTAGTAAGCCTATTGGGGTGTACAAATAACATGTTTTGTTTCCACAAGATTCAGAATTCATGCTTGCCAACTAACTATTACTGTAAAGGTTTTTTTATTTAAATTAAATGTCATCACCATAAATAAATAAATGTCATCATTCATTCCCATCATCTATAGGAGGAATTTTGCAGCAAATGAGTACTGTGGTGGATAGCTCCAGATTGAATGTGAGTTCTGTAGCTTAAATAAATTGAGCAGGGTTATGGTTTCCTTCCTCCAGAGCATTGTGCAGCACAAAGTCTGAGCTCAGGCATAAGAAGCTGATTTACCAAAGTCTAATCACTGAATTTTCACCTTGCATGGGTTACCTGGCATCACTGAGGGAATGTGGTGAAAAATAATGAAAGATAAATGAAAATACAGCATTTTGCACATGATTGGATGGATAAGGGACATTTCCCTTGCATGGGGATATTTCACTTTGCTAGGTGTGCAGCCTGCAAGGGTAATGGACACCTGACAATGACCAATTCATATTTTAGCTGTTTGCCCATCCCAGGAACAGGAGATACAAAATCTTTCACTGCTTGCACTTAGTAATTTCAAAAGAAATCCAGATTTTAATTAGACTGGATCTGTTCATTAAATTTTAAAGCCTTGTCTGCAGCAGTGGACGTAACCTTTCCAGCGCATTTTTTTTTCCTCCAACCTAAACACTTTCAAGTTTATACGGTGTCGATTTTTCTGCTGTGCTTGTCATTTACGAATCTTCAGGACGGTACAAGATGCTCCACGCAGATGGACCAGCACCTGTTCCGAGCCAAAGTAACAAACTTCCAACATCTGAATTAGTGTCACTGAGGATTGGGAGGGGGAGGTGAGGCAGAAATCCGCCTTCAATCGCAGCACGCTGCAGACTGGCAGGAGCCGAAGTTGCTGGAAACGCGTAAAGAGGTTGAGCCGCCATCCGCCTTGTTAGTACTGTTTGCTTCTGGCATGCTTCAGGCACATTTAAGACAGTTAAGGTCACATCAACTGACGAAATAGCAATACTTTGTTCTTTTTTTCAATTAAATATCAGAAAGGCCCCGTTATTGCAGACTCACTTCACTCCTTGTAAAACTTCCTAAAGCTTTTGATCTTTTCCCCCCTAGTTGATGTCGGCTGTCAGAGAAGAAAATGGGCTAACTCAAATGTATTACATTATATCTTGTGAAGGAACTTTTATTCCCCCTTCTCTTCTTGTCTCTTCCCTGTTTCCATTATAAAAAATGGATGTGTATGCTAACTAAATTGTTCATACCAGACCGAGCCTTCTGAACCGCCTGTAAAGCCTCCAGTAAGTTCAAGGGATCGGGACTCGTGAAAATAAATCATATTATAGAAGATGGCTCAGCAAGAGGCTGAGAGTGGCTGCAAGTTATTAGGCAGCTCCTGCCAAACAGATAAATACACGGCTCATATATAAAAATGCATAAAATATTCACAGCCAAAACTACTGACAGCTGAACTGATAGCATTGATGATCGGACCCCTGACCTGATATTTGATGCAGCAAGCTAATTCTTGAAGGTGATGTGATGGAAGCAGATACCAAGACAAGTCTGTGCTCTGTTTGGGGTGTTTTAGTTTCAATGAAAGACCAATAGTATATATAGTATTATAATATATATAAAGATTATTTACAGGATAGGGAGAAGGTATTGGGAGATGAAATGGGTGTAGCACCTAGCACATTATCTAGGTCATTCTCACTCCCTTGACCACACAAACCAGGGTTTTCTCTCCTTGAACCACATCCCTCTGCAAGTCCTGGGCAAATCACATTGTTGGTCAATTATTCCTGAAGTTTTGTTCAATTGGTTCCTCATTGTCCTAGGCTTGAGATTGTTATCAAAGACCCCTGCCCCTTCCAGGAGGACTGAAGCAATAGTAAGCATGTTTGGGCAGGAAACACCACCAGCTGATCAAACTGGTCAATGTGTTATTGATCCTCGGGCATCCCCCCATGGAAGATCAATCATTGTCTCCATTCAACAATACATTGCTAGTTTTTTTAGGGTCTGCATCTGTCATATTGATATGCATTTGTGCAACTGCATGGCTGGATGATGGGTCAGAGAACTTACGGATTCCCAGGTCTTTTGGGATGTACCCAGTATGCACTGGTGAGTACCTACCAAGAATGGTCCAAAGAACGGCAGCTAATAAACCAGTGAGTTTATCATGGGAAACCAAGCTTCAAAGATGGGGTGGGTGAGAAGAAGTCACCCAGTCTAAGCCAATCCCACAGAATACCTACTGCAGTACAAATTGCTAAATTATCTAATGCTTTCAATGAAAGAAATGTTGAACCACATACAATACAATATTAAGGCGCTACCCCATATGTGTTTTAAAGATATTTTTTGCCACAAGTAGGACTTTCAAGACACTTCAAGATTTGAAAGAAATATGTTGGAGCACATAATGCATTGGAGGTTGTTATGTATTGGGCTCTATATATGTATTGGGATTTCTAAGGAGGGATTTCCTGATGATGATGACTGGGCCATGCCTGTCTAATTTATATTGGACTCGGTGCTGTTGTTTAGCACAGGAGGGCAACACAGGAGTAGAATTAGAGGACAGTTGTTGACCCATAACAGGACTTTAGCAAGGATCCTAATGACAGGAGCACCAGGGCTTATTGCAAATGTTTTTTCACATTTACCATGTTACAATGGAACTTTCATTAAAACAAAAAAAAACACCTTCGTTTAAAGATTTAAAGCCATTGATCCCTCCATGATCCTAGTCCATTTGGTTCTGCACCCTGCCATCTTCCTTCCTTTTCCTGGAGCAGTTTGAACAAAAGGCATTGCCAACTTCTTCCTTTTTCTTCTTGTGTCACACACTCTCACACTGCACAAGCATGAGAATGGGTGACATGCCTTCCCGAAAATGTGCCAATCTCACTGAGCATGCCCAGGAGGCTGCGAGTTTCTCATTTCCCACTCCTGAGTTATTCACTCTTTTATATAATGTAAAAATGTGATGAGAGGTTCGCTTTAAATCCTACTGGTGAGCCAATATGTCTGGGATTATCAGTCTCCTAAATGCTCAGAAGCTCTCACTGCTTCCTCCTGTTAATCTGCACGCATTGCAATGACATGGAGTTCAAAGGTGGAAACCAGTGAACTCTTCGGTGGGGACCCAGGGGATCAACAATTAAAAATGTTATAAGGCAGTTCCAGTTTTTTTGAGATTTTACATCTGCGTCGATAATGTCAACTGAGAGCAGCTTTTTGATTGTAAAACTGGACCTTTAGGAACAAATTATCATGAGATGAAATCACAGTGGAGTTAAAATTACTCATCCACCTTAATGAATTGAGTGACAATGTCCCAATATTTACGCATGTTATTAATCAGTTTATTTTTTAAATTCTGTAACATTTGTGATTTTCAGTACTTTTCAATGACAGGACATTATTTCCAAGGATTCATCTTTATTATGAATGTTCTGTTTCTCCATATGTAAGAGTTAAAAAAAAAATTGTGGATTTTAGGTTTATTCCCAGGCTCGGTCATAACAAAGTTCAACTTGATGATTAAAAATTCAATGAATTTCATTGACAGATATCTAAAATGTATCTTTTGTGTGTCTGAAAGCAGCTTCAGCCAACCTTATATTGAATTCTATGCTTCGGTTTCTGAAAATCAGTATTATTGGTTTAATTATAGGACGTTCTGGAATTCAACAGATGTAACCAACATTGGACCCTATACAGAACTGGCTTGCTCTAAATTTTAAATACTGAAATAGTGGGAGAACCCTCCAGAGTTTGTGTATGTTCTATGGTTTTGATCTATTTCCAAGATTTTTGTGTATCCTTCAGTGCAGATATTCATTCTGTTATTGGGAAACATGGCATGTTTGGGTGGGATGATACCCAAGGGACTGGAAACTATGGTAGTCCAAAAGGTGACCAATCTGCAAACCACATGAAGATCATTTTCACTAAAACATGTTGGTGTTCGGCCTGGCGATTCTAGATGTAAAGCACTAGAAAATCCTGGGTGCATCTTGCAAAATAATGGTTTAGATTGGATAATAGAAGAACCCATTGGAAGCTAATACATTTTACAAGTAAGGGGAAAATGGGTCCACTTTACTATATTTGGTGCGGATATTTTCATGTTGTTTTACCCAAATCTCTATTGTGAATTGTTTAAATCTACACAGCCAATTGTGTCCAACTTTTTGCTGTAAATAATTACTGCACATTCAAGCGTATGACATATTTCCTTCAACAAGTCCCCATTTATTTTATTCATTTGATTTTATCAGACAAATTTTACACCAATACATTTATTTAGGAAATAAAAATCAACATTTCAATCTCCACACAGTGATGAGAGCTCTCCCCATGGACTGGAGAGGTCTTTTAAGAAGTTGCACATTTACTGGGATTTTCTTGCCATTTTCTGCATGAGTTGTGTCGGTCTCCTGGCTGTCATCGTCAGACTCTTTTCATCGCTGTCCTTGGATCCTCTTTGGGCTGCTGTCACTTCTAATCTTGCACACTCAGAGACTTTGACTTCCTTTTATTTATTTATTGTTATGGCTAAATCTGAATACATTAATAAACGGGAAAATCAGATCCTTAGACTGCAAGAATTGTGCCAACAGCAGAAGAGAGAGCGCGTGGAGGGGGTAAAAAGCTGAGCCATTTAGTTTTATTGCATAAAGGAAAAAATATATATATATATATATATATTGAGTCTGAACAACAGGGGTATTGGAGCTCAGATAATATGCTGTAATGTGCAACATATGTAATAAACTGGATTGGCTTTAACAATTGTACGATTGCAATCAAGGACATCGTTTTATGTTTTATTTTTTTGTTTTTACAGTATAGCCTAACTTCAGACACATAAAGAAAAATTCCTCATTGAGCAGTATGCAGCAGTACAAGCAGTGTTACACTGATCCCTTACATACACTGGCCACCACTGCAAGGAGGGCATTTACCACTTTGAGTTTTTAGTGACTTTGATTTTAGTGGCATTTATTGACTTATAGAACTATCATAATTTGCCAATGGTGTCATCAATATCATAATTAATAATTATTATAAATTCAAGATTTTTATCGAGTGTCATGATGCCAGAACCCGCCCATCCTCCCTTGGCAGGTCTGAGCCGCGGCCCACTGGGGACCCATTGGCTTAGGGTTTTCATGTCCTGACAACATTCTCCAGAAAGTCTTTTTTCCAATAGATAGACTGCAGTACTGAGTGGAATAACATCCACCATTAGTGACCCCATTTCCTTTGACCCCGGACTGGTGTATTATCATTTTTCTACAGACTTACAGCACTGAAAATGGCACCCATAAGTCAACATTTGGCCATAGTTCGGTGCAAGATGAAGACCCCCCGTATTTAATGCTTAATGAAGCAATTTTTCTAAAATAAGGTTCTAACAGACATCAATACCTAACTTCTGCCATAGTCAGGATCAGTCTGGCCCATTGGAGAACCTGAAAATACCTCCAATGGACCCAAATGATTTGATAGGGTAACAAGGCAGCCACCTGAGCCTCTGGTGAGCACCTGATGCCTTACAAAAACTGTGAAAACCTGATTTATTAAAGCTCTCCAAGAATGAGGAAGATAAACTATCATAGGAGGACCAGATCTATTCCAGGTTTTCTGGAACGCCCAGGTTTAGCCATAATAGCCTTTCTTCTCCAGTCTTGGAGAGCTTTGCTAAATCACGCTTACCATTCCATGAAAGCTGTGGATTGTGGTGGGCCCTCCTTCTCCCTTCTTTTAGCAGACCCTTGGTCTCCAGTCTGGCCCCGGTCCCATCCCAATCTAAAATATCTGGGTGGGGCTGTAATGATATTGGTGGGAGGGGCGGAAACATGACACATCAGAGGCATGAGTAGTTTCAGCAGGTTGATCATTGGAATCAGAAAGGTGGAATATCAGGGGGCCAGATGTATAGAGGCCATTTTGAAACCATTTGGAAAAACAAAATGGGTCAGAGGTGTGCTGGGTGACAATACATACATACTGAGTATGACATTTTAGGAAAGATGGGATGTGTTAAAGGAGTGAGGAGTTGAGTTTTTCTGCTTGGAGAAAAGTAAATCCACAGATCTGATTGTGCAGTCTGGCAGGGGAGCCTAAATCACGGGACTGACCATGCAAATTTCAAATAATTTAATAGATAAAACATTTTCCATGGACATTAAGCAGATTATTTATCTGTCTGCCTAAATATCAGCTTTAAAACCTCCAATTTAGTCTTAATTTTACCAAGAGATAGATTCTTCCCAAACAGACGTGATAAAAGCCGGCTATTATACAGCTTCTTCAGCTTGCATTGGGCTCACACAGACAGCGCTCCGCCGGGGATACAATCACCCACTCGAAGATTCTTTTGCCCCCTTTTTTTTTTGTTGCTGTCTAAAACGGATAAAATATGGATTTTTATAAACCAATTAAAAATAATTGCACGGCTGGGGAATTAAAACGGTTATTAAATATTTTTCATACCATCAGTCTGTTGAGATTTCTGAATAGATCTGGGATGTCAGTTTCAGCTTTTGTTTTTTCTTTTTTTTTTTTTTTTTCTTTCTCATTTTTAGACACTTTGAGCATCAAAAACGTTCTCACTTTGTAAACGCTTAAATCCCTTGACATCCATAATTGTGGGAATAAATATCTGTGAAAGTGGCTGTTTCTAATCCCTCCTGGATGGTGAAAAAGATGCTAAAATGTCTTTTCCTCTTTTTTTTTTACAATCTGCCACTACTGGGAGCATCTAAAGTAAAACACGGCAATTCTTACAATGGGTTTGGCTTTTCAGCAAATATTTTTACAGATATTAATGCTTATTTTTACATTTCTAATTTTGGAAGCTTTTACCTACTTAAAGTGTATAGAAACTGTAACAAGCATCTTATTTTCTCAGTTTTAAACTGTTAGGTAAAAAAAGAAAAAAAAATACCTGTTGATCTTGCTCGAAAACTTGTGAGCTAATAACTAATAACGGCACTCTCTGTTGACCACCGGACCCACATTGGCTCATTGGCTACGGCTCTGCTCACTTTGTCTGACAACCCCCTGTAGCAATGTCAGATTTTGGGTACAGAGGTAGCAAAGAGCCCAGCCAAGTTCCCCTAAGCTCCTCCTTGGCTATGATGTGCCACTCCCCCGAGGAGCAAGAGTAAGAGGATTTTATTTACCCTACCAGGAAAGCCACATCGCCAGTGATTTGATCATACATATCTAGCAATGGGGTTACAATCTTCCTGGGATTTTATTTTAGAGGACAATTGGATATGAGAAGAGTTGTATGTCTTTAGGGTTCTATATGTCTTTCTGGTTAGGCTAATAATTGATTTATCAACATGGATTGTTCTGACCAATTGTTCTTGTATTCCCTCAACACAATCAGCCCCACAGAACTTGCCTCCATTGACGCCAACATGCAGATTTGTCTATGGACACGTCAGTGTTTGTACAGCAATCATTTCTGCATCATTTTTGAATTGGTGGCCACCATGGGAGTGGTAGTATATATTACTCATTCCATTACAGATTTGGATAGTATTATTAATAAACAGTATTAATATAGCTCCAACATATTACGCAGCGCTGTACATTAAATAGGGGTTGCACATGACAGACAGACACAGACAGTAACACAGGAGGTGGAGAGTACCCTGCCCAGAAGAGCTTACAATCTAAGAGGTGGGAAAGCACCATAAAATAGAATGGATTTTGCCTACAGGCTACTCTATGACAATTGTGGGATTTTTTATGAAATATCATGATCAATAAATAAAATGAAACTTTCAGCTCAATAATATAATAGTAATTCATTATGTGCATTCAATGCAGAATACACTTTTAGAGTCTTCCCCTATGATTATCATTATCATTTAGGAAACTGTTAGAGGAAATAACTGATTATAATTCTCACTCTCCTCCAGCTTTCCCCATCCTCAGAGTTTATTTCAGATCCCGGGAGAGATCTCAGAGGTCATAAGCCGGTCTGTGCTCCATTTAAGCAGCTTCAGAAATATTGAACTTCCCTTAAAAGCCTCCGGAGAGCCGAAACCATACTGAGCAGTCGGGTCAGCGTGAAAGAAGAAGGAACAGATCTTTGGCCATTGGAGCTATTGATAAGAAATTATTGTTTGGGAATATTTTAGGGATTTATTAACAACACAATTTGCTTCAACATGGTTACATTTCATAATAGTTCCTATAAAAAATATAATAAAGTTGTAAATGTAATGTCGCTATTAGGGCAGTTCAAATTTCATATATCTGTGTTTCAAAATTAGGGTTCCATGAAAGCATAGGGTTCTTCCAGCGGGTTCTAGAGTTCAGGTCTGGTACCACTGATCCCAATGATCTTTTTGGCTATCTGTAAAGGTAACATTCTTCCCAATGACCAGCAATGTAAGATACATTCTTCCCACTGACCATCAGGGTAATGTACCATTATTAGGACACATCATATTGGCAGAGATTCCCTGAAACCTAAAAGTTTTTTCAAGGGTTCTCCCATGGTAAAAAGGTTGGGACAGGCTGGTGTACATTGATGCCATGGTGAACCCTTTTCTTTGCTCACTTGCTGGATTATGATTTTTTTTAGGATAATTTTAGGTTCATCTTTTATCATCATAAATCTGTCGTTGAGCTCCAGTCCAGTGACTTTGCCCAGACTAAAATGTATCAGTTTGCTGCAGGCAGGAGGAAGCATGTCTTTAGTCTCCTACCCTAATTATCACACTGCAACATTGTAGGAATTATAATAGAGACTCAATACATTGTTAGTTAGTTAGTTAATTAGTTAGTTAGTTAAGTTTTATTGAACATATCCACTGATAAAGTCTGAAATGATAAACTGAGGTCAGCATTAAACAGGACTGAAATAAGTCCCGTGTGCTTGGCGTTACTTTATCCTGGTTCAGCCAATCAAAATGCCTGAAGATCAAGACACGCAGAAGCAAAGACGCACCCACGACAGAACAAGAACAGGTGCGTGTATTTAATTAGTTACTATCAGGCAGGTAAGGTCTTTTTATTGCAGAATGGACATCACCTGTCTCTTTTTCAATAAAGGACCTGACTAATCATAGATTTTAGGTATAGTTCTGCTTTAAAAGTCACAGTTTAAATACAATTTCTATGTAGCAGAAAAAGGCCCCCGTTGGGTATTATTGAGCTCTTTGCACTGGTTGCTTGTATGTTGGTAGATTTGTAAATTTTTTTGTACTTATTCACAAGGTTTGGCTCTTCTTTGACCTTTTGCATCTGAAATTTTGCAAAGCCAGCCCATTGCTTGAATAAATTATCACCCTTTTGGTCCTGCCCACCAAACACGATCCTACTGCATTGCATAGAGAAGTAGTGATTATATCAATGGGCCTAAATACAGTCTGTTATCATATATGAATATGGTAAAAATATATATTTCAAAATATTGTTAGCATGTCGAAAGAGGAGCCAGGAAGGCAAAAATAAGCTTCAATAGAAAATGTAAAGCTAATCCTTTTTTTATATGATGAATAAAAATATTTATATAATATAATAAAATCTAATTTTCTCTTTTTTTATACTTTGTTGATTGAAAGGGTAAGGACAGTGCCGCGGCAGTAAAGACGGAAGGGTAAATCCCGTAGCCTCTTATGTTGTATATCCCAGACAGCTGTGGGCTGCTTTTGGGCAAAGGGTGTTCCTGAAACGTATCTCTGGCATTAGCAGTGAGGTTGGCATTTTTTTACACTTACAGGATGGTGCAAATCGTTGATGTCAGTAGAATATGAAAAAAGATGGCAGTGCCCGGTGTCCAGTCTGTAACGGGAAAAAAAGAAGAAGAGATGGCTCGGGACCAACTGCACTAGGATTGCAGAGGGATTGATGGCTTTCCACCTATAAAGGTAAGTATTTTTTTGAAAGTTCTGCTTTAGGTACAGATTTGTGTGTGTATATATATATATATATATATATATATATATATATAATGGGAGATAGGCATCAAATGCACTGACTGCAGAGAAGTATTTCAGACTTTTGTTCCAATTTCAGTGTACCTGCCCACTTTTACTCATAAAAAAAACTCCAATACAAAGAATTCTTCCCTCGCTAGGGCTGATTGCAGTAACAGGGAAAAAAAGTCCATAAACACTAAATTTAGAATCCTGGTTTTCTCTCTCTATCAGTCCCGCATACCTAAATATTGGAGGATTCCTGAGCTCTCCCAGGATACAGGCTACACCCAGCCTGTCCACCTGAGCCACCTGGATTTAGGACGCAACTTCCACCCTGTTTCATGGACATGAGCTCTTTTATTAGCCAGATGCTCCAGAGTCATCCTCAATTTTGGTCCTAAAAAGGAACGGAGGGCCTGGCCCACCCATTCCTTCCAGGATACTCCGGGCCTGGCCCACCCATTCCTTCCAGGATACTCCGGGCCTGGCCCACCCATTCCTTCCAGGATACTCCGGGCCTGGCCCACCCATTCCTTCCAGGATACTCCGGGCCTGGCCCACCCATTCCTTCCAGGATACTCTGGGCCTGGATCCCCCTCAAAAAAGCTGCAATTCTGCAGCAATACAACTACACATGACCTATCCAGGCCGTTTAATTCCCTTTCCGGGAGAAATTGAGAGAGACAATGCCAAATATCTCCTGAATTTCGGCATCACATATTTCATTATACTACAATATATATACATTAAAGTATTAAAAAAATTTAAAAAGCATTCCAGCTGAAAACTATGCTTACCTTTATCCATGTCGCCCCTGGAAGTTTTGGACCCATTTTGTCTTGAGACGACTTTGCACAATTCCGGCAATGTGATATTTTTCTTCTCAGCTTATGGGCTATATCAGGCTCGGCTCTCTTGCATGACAAATTCAATAATTTCAAGCCATATTCTGTCTGACTACAACAGCAAAAAATATAACTGGGTGTCACAACATCGCATAGCGTTGATAAATAATCTTGAGAAAATTAACATTTTACACTCCGATGACCCCCGTCATGTCAACAAAACGTTTAACTAAATGTATGAGCGCCGTTTAAAAGTGCAATAACTGCAGCCCAGCTGACAAATCACCGGCTTTGTCTGACTGGCAGGCAGCTTTAAATATGATTCATCATCAGACCGCCTGTCACTTTTTCTGCCGCAATGGCTGCCGGAAACTGCGGATTACTCCACACCAGACAGCGAGATGTACCTGAGCACTGTCATTTCCAGCGTCTGTCCTGTCACTGTTTGTCTGTACGGCACAAAAAAAGTTTATTTCTTGCAACAATGTCAGGCTTTGCAAATAACAATAACTACATAGAAGATTAAAAAAGGAATTGCACAGGGGATCTGGGGTCACAGTCCTTGCATTAAGAATATTTAGGGGCAACAAGTACACAATTATATATAAGTAATGCATTTATTTCACATTTTGATAAAATCGTGTTTTATGCTGTCAGACTGCTGGTGACTGTCACTGTATCTGGCTGAACACTAGAGGGCAGCAGAGCAGCTGCAATGTCAGCTTGTAGCTCAGCTCCCTGCAACACAATGAGGTGGCAACAAATGAAGACATTCTGAATGGAGCATGAATTGTAGCCACAGGCATTAAGCATATGCAGACCTACGAAGGATAGAAGGGATTTACGGGGACTGAATAAACACAAGAAAGAAGGAATGGGTCATTACGGCATACAACAAACGCGAGTGGATAAAGAAAAGGTTTAACTATCTAATCCTGTAAAAGTAAACAATTTCCCTGCACATGATTGGGAGAATGAATGGATCATTACGGCATACAACATTGGGTATGTAGATCGGGAAAGTTGATTTTCTTCTTATTCATTAAGCTAAAGTCAATTTTCTTTTGCAAGGTGATAATTAACTGGAGCTAAATAAACTATTTTAGTAACCCAACCCTATTGCTTTTTATTTTCAGCTTTATGTCTCTAATATGGAAACCCTGATGTCTCTTTGAAGAGAACCTGTCATCTGCACTATGATCTCATCTGGGAAGATTGTTGCTTTGTGATAATAAAGTTAAAGCGGAACTAAACTAAATCCCACTTAGCTTTAATCCCACAGATCTGTCGATCCATCCGGAGGTTTATTTGATTGGGTCCCGTGTTATCCCAGTATCCTTCTCCAGCACCGGGCGCCACCATCTTCATTTGCCTTTTTCTAGGTTCTTATTTGTACGTCACCCGATCTCGCACTACGCATGCATGAGATCGGCATTTTATTTCTCCAATTAAAGAAAGGGGGAGATCGGACAGAAGGAGTAGCCAGAGCCTCCGGGATGTGTGAGGTATGGATACCAGGAGCTGCGGGGGTCAAGACAGAAAGAGGAGGTACTGCACCCTTTTTTTATGGTTATGCACTTAAAAAAATAATCACATTTTTACTTTTTATAAAAGGATTGTTTACCTTTATATGTAACGTAAAATTTACGTAATTTTGAGTTTAGGTTCACTTTAAATCAATCAAATAAAATAATAATTTCATAATGAAAAATGTCAAACCCCAAATCCTTTAGGAAGCTGTTGAAGCATATTGCTATGTGATTGCTTCTGATTCTTTAAACAAATATCTGTGTGAGTGCCATTCATAGAGGAAATCAATGAAACAATTTGTATATTTTGATGGCCAGACATATATCTGGTGCACTGTGGTTCATTCAGTCCCGGCAAGCACAGGGGAAGCTGGAATTGTTCTGTATCCTACTTGACAGTTCCACAGAGAGACCAGGAAGGAAAGAATGATTATTGGAGATGAGACATCGCCTGATTCAACATTAAAAGTGTAACTTTAGTTTCTCTTTATGTAAACCAACAGAAACAGAGACCACCAGATGATCAGAACACAGAGAACCCATCAATGATTTTGATTCTTGTCTATTAATCGGATGGCAGCTGATCAATTCTACATGTGTGCCAAACAATCAATCCCAGTGCGGATCAATATACATGATTGTTTTAATTAAACATTCAGATGATTCCCACTTATGCTGCACTTTGTACAGATCAGCGGCTTTTTTCAAAGAGTGTAGCAGTGATCTAAAAGTAATTTCTCCCTTGCAGGATTCACTGGCACATCTGTAAACTTTAAATCGGAATCAGTTTATTCACCTTTTTTGTCAGATGAAGGGGCTGTCCTGAGCTCCAAAATGTTGCTTTAGTCATCTATAGTATGTGATTTAAATACACCGATTGGAAATCCGCTCATAGGCTGGAGATTCCTGCAGGAAAGCCCTTTGTTTGGCATTGCTTGCACTAGGATCGCTTGATTAGGGTAGCTCGTACCTTTGCCCCCCAAAATTCCCCCCACACCTGCCCCCCTTTCTCTTTTTTCTCTTGCCAGCCCCCCTTCTTTTATTCTTACCCTCTTCAAAATAACGCTCCACAACCTGTTACATTTAAAATGGCTGGCAAGCAGCCGTTTATTTAACAAATTAATTAACAATTTAACAATTTCCATAAATTAACTCTGCATATATATATATATAACTGTAACATACACGTAAAATAAGCAACACATAAATAACACCTAAATAACAAATTAAATAAATTAACAATTAAATAACCTCCATATAAACTAAACTTAACCCTTTATTTACCATAAACCAATTCCTAACAGAACCAACCATTTGTACCCAAAACAACTAGGTTGGAGGTCCGGAAGGTAAAGTCCACCACACCGTTACATCTCCAATAATGACCAATACCGCCATGCCATTCTGGCCCCTAGCAGCACAGCACCACCTCAGGGGCCTCCACCATTCACCACTTAAAGGGGGTTCCCCACCACCATAATTAACCCAGATCTCTAACCTTCCACCAAACCTCAACCGCCTACCCACACCTTATAACAGGGCGGGTGGGTGGGAAACGTCTTCTTTCAAAAAACTGAAACTTCCTTTTACCTTAAAGGTTTCCTTAAGTTTCCTTAACTTCCGTTTCTCCCTCCTTTTACCCTCTCTTCTCTCCACCCACTTTTACTTCTGACCCGACCCTCTCTCTCTCTCCCCCTCCTCTTTTTGGAATTCAACCGTAACCCTTTCCCCCCTTTTTCCTGGGCAGTCCGAGCACGCCTGTCATGCAGCCCCTCCGCACATTTCCCTGCTACGGGCCTGTCTTTATACGAGGTCTGTCTATTAACCTCCTGGGCGGTTCATTTCTGTCTGGATTTATATGTGTAAAAGCGGTTCATGAAAATTTATTTTACAGTGTAATATAATAGTATAATGATGTTTGAAACACAAAATCATGCCAAAATAATAAATTAAATAAATTAAAATAATAAAAAAAATACATTTATTATTAATCTTTGACATAATTTTGTGTTTCAAACTTTATTATACTCATACTAATATATTATGCTGTAAAATAATATTTCATGAAAGACAATGTAGTGCTTTTAGACATATAAATCCTGTGTATTAGATTCAATACAGTTATTTTGTATTGAATGCAATACAAAATAATTTGAAATTCCTGCCGTAGCGATGGCCGCACTCACCGACGTCACCGGGAACTTTAGGGGAATGTCAGTGCACTTGCCGGGGGACAGATTGAAGGAAGCGGACATGACCAGAGGATGTTATAAGATGGGCAGGACACTGGAGGACACGGGTGGGACAGGTAAGTCTTTATTTATTAATTTTTTAGCTACCCCGAGTGTGGCTCAGGGACACCGCTATCAGATGTTTTTTCACCACCCACGAGGTAATGAGACTGATATGATTACTTTCATTTATTTCATTTATCATTTTTTATGACATTTCTAATGTTTGTCCCCTTCAATATTCTCTCCACCCACAATGAACACCAATGTCGTCTTGTTTTCCACTGGTGGAAGGTGTTGAGCAGATCAGTTTCTGATATTTGATGTATTTTTCTTTCCTGCACCCATTGACCCAAAGCGTGTTCCTTTAATCACAGATTTCAATTTAGGAAAAAGAAAAGTCCCAAGGTGCCAATTCTGGTGAATATGGAGGATGTTCCAGCGTAGTAATGTGTTTATCGGTCACAGAAAGTGCTGTGTGAGAAGAAGCATTGTCCTGATGAAGAATGAAACCATTTCCCACATTTCTGCCGTCTTTTCCTGACTCTTTCTCTCAGCTTTGTCTTCCTTATAAAAATGTTGGGTCACTGTTGTACCTTCTGGAACCCATTCTGCCAAAATGACGCCTTCATGTCACAAAACACGATGAACATGGCTGTGAATTTGGACTTTTTGGATTCTTGGTGATGAAGGTGTTTCCAGTGACTGTGGTTTTGTTTCGGGATCAGACTGGAAGATCCGGGTTTCGGCACCAAGTGATGAAAAAGATTTGGCTCCATCTTAAGTTGCTGCAGAATATCAGCACAAATTTCCTTGCGGCTCTCTCTTTGCTCTGGTGTGAAATTTTACTAAAAATATCAAATTGACGTATTGTCCCATCTTTTAAACTTCTCATGATTTCAGCACATGAGGGGAAACACAACGGCATTAAACGGTGACTGACAACCCACTAAACGGCAGAGAGTGCCGGGGTTTGTCCTGCATGTTTGGAGAAGTTTATAAATTCATGGCAAGTGACCAGAATCGTTTTACTGCTTTGTGATAGAAACACAGTCTCCTTATTTCATAGACAGACCTCCTATATGGACACTTTTTGGCAGGAGTAAAGATCATATTTACCGCCGAGCATTAGAAGTAGCATTCTTATATTTTAATCTATATGATTTTATGATTTTTTACTCATGAGGTTATGTTACAGGGATTACCTAATCCAGACATCCCATGGTGACCTTTGTGCCCTTCCACCTATCCTGGTCCTGTAACACCACTAACAAAGCGATGCAATGCAGGACGGCATCCATCAGATCTGCAATTCATCCAGGCATCCTAAGCAGTTGTGGATTAGCGTAGCTGGCACGGCAATCTGGAAGTCTTCCAGCCCTCTCCCATATCGTATTTATGGAGAAATTCTAAGAGGGATTTGCTTTGGCAATCAGCTTCAATGGGGAGGCGAAACAAATAAAATAATACAAGCGCAGGCCAGCAGAGGGAACGACTGTTTGTGAATCACAGAATAAGATAAATGCTGAAACAATTAGAGCTGATTAAACCCGCCGATAGAAAGATCATTTCAGGATTTGGCGGGGATGATGAAGAAATCCCACATCTGCATCAAGCAATGCTATCCAGTTATTGGCCATGTTTCTTTCATGTAATGGAATTCACTAAAAATGTAATATGTATATTAAAGAATGTAAAAATTCTCCCATATTCAGGATTTTTCTAGGATTTGTCATATGTATTTCCTTCAAAGTCATGTTGACTACAAAAAAGCTAACACACTTTGCAACAAGGGAACACAGCAAACATGGACATCAGCCATTCGACCCAGAACAAGTAAATTCAAACATCTCAGATGTTTAATGGTCAGATTCGACCATTATAACAGCAGTATAGCATTTCTCAGTTAATTTAGCCAGGAGACCGTGATACCTGTCATAGTCAGCTAGTCAAATGACTGCCACCACCACAATTTAAAAACCAGACCCATAAATGGCCTTGGGATCCTCCTGAATAGGAAAAGGGGTATCGAGCTTGAAAGTGTTTTCCCTCTCCTATCCAAAAAATATCCGCTTGAATCTGATTCTCAAAAACAAAGAGGGCAAAAACTCCATAGCCTCTTCCCTTTTTGGCAAAAAAAAAATAAACCCTTGTCATGTCTCCAACACTCTTATGCTCACTATGACTCCTGTGTTACGAAGGTTTGGGGGATAATCTGGAATCTGGAAACCTTCTTTAATAGGGGACACCCACATATCCACACTCTAGGAAGTGCATAGTACCCATTACCCATTCCCTAGAAATACCCTTAAAATAACACTATACTAGATATGGAAGCTATAACCAAAACAATGTTGACTGCAGTGTATCTGCATGCACAGCTGGTACTCTATCAAAGTATTCATTGTAGCTGCAACTACTGCATATGTGCCACCGCCACAAACCCCACTGCCTTGCACTGCCATGCAATAGCTACAGTAAGGTATCATGCACACATTGCACAAATTACAGCAGCTTGCAGGCACCAACTACGTCACAAGGAACATAAAGAAGTTATGCTGTTAGGCCTTTTCATTGACTGGGCATTCAGTCTCTTTATTTGGAGCCCTTTGTAGCATTTCCAATATGCCACCTTGCCAGGGGATGCTTTTGTCATTTATTGGTTGGGATAGCAAAGCATTTTCCCTTGTCGATACTTACCTGTTGTGGATATGTGTCAACATTGCATTTTTCTGTTTCTGGCCTCCACTCGCTGACACTAGGTGTCTGACATAATTTCTGGTCCAGCCACAAGACAAATAGGTGGGTGCTGATCTCCTTACCATAGTCTCTGCCTGGATGATGGACTATTCAGAGGTGGCATCTCCTTCTAAGGCTGTACACACATCAGATGGTTATTGCTCAAGACGAATGCTCGCCTTGGACAAGAATCTGATGTGTACAGCGGTCACCACATGTCATGGATTGATCAACGAATCACCAATAAAGAGCGATCGCTTTACAAGCCAAGAGAGCATAACACAGAGGGAACAATATGTTTGGTTTGGAGTTTATTACGACTTCTTACGGATCATTGGCACAGTATTTAAGGTAGATTTTCCTAGTTGGCCCATCCACATTATTTATGTTCCATTTCTACTATTTACACAAGGGTCATCAAAAACGTTCTGCACTTTTTTATTTTTGTTGGAAATGTTGAGGGCTAGAGGAGTAATATTTGGTTGTGTCTGAGAATGTCATGTGACCAGTCTGTTTGGCAAGCCGGCTAACCTTTCAGTTTCGAAAAATTGTCACGCTCTGGTGAAGATGGCTGCGAAACGTATAAATTGCATCACATATTTTTGTAATATGATTTTTGTTTCATCACAACACGTGCCCCTACACTGCAGCCCACACATTGGAAATCCTCAGACAATTAAAGTGTGAGGTTATAGAAAACCAAGCTTATAGTTCGGATTTAGTGCCATTTGATTTCCTCCTTTTTGGAACGCTCAAAGATTCTTTAAGGGGAAGGAAGATTTTCATGTGATGATGATGTGAAAGCAGGGGTGCATAGGTGGTTACGCTCTCAACCAAAAATTAATAGGTTAGTACAACGCTGGGAAAAACACATTGCAAAGAAAGGTGAATGTGCAGAAAAGTGCCAAATAAATAGAGTTAAAAAAGATGCAGAATCTTCTTAAGGAACCCTCGTATATTTTACATGTGTATTATCATTATTTAGTAATTCTTATGACATAGCCTGAAGAAGGTAATGAAACGTGAAACATGTCAACAATTTGGTAACAGTTCTCATTTCTTCATCTGTCAGCACAGTAGTTTGAGGACGCCAATTATTGTTTTATGCTGGACAATTGATAATATCCAGACTGACTTTGGTTATTTTAAATGGTTTAATAATAACTTTTGTCCGACGCCTCAATCTGTGTTGGGGGGTAGTAGCACCATGTTATCAGTTCTGGTATATTAAACTGTATGTTTTAACTTTTATGGCAGTTGAGTGCTCTGTGCCATTTCTGTAAGATCCCACTTCAAATTTCTGCTTGTGCCAGAATGAAAATTGATGGCACAAAGGACATCAGGCAGTTTGAAAGTTCACAGAAATGCACAACAATGCTGAACTTCAGGTAAGCTGGAGAAATTTTGCCATTCCAGTAAAAAGCACTGGAGTCAAGTTGGAATGCAAACATGAATTTAGATGAAATCGCTGCACTTACCCCACTGGTCAAAAACAACTGTCTGTGAATTCCCCCATGGGGTTCCAGTGTTTTCATATCAGTTGTAATAGTTTTGTGTTTGCTAAAACTTATCTGGTTGTTGTTGATAAAAAAATAATCCAATATCTGAACAGTTATATGGTTCATTACTTTCACCTAAAGGGGACTCATGGTGTATTGTTATGGCTCTGTGTGGTGGGGACTTTCCTTGGGACTGCTTGTTGTTTCCAGTTGTTGTAGCCCTTTTTGATGTGACCCCTAATTGTTGCCCTCCCTTGTTGTGATCCCATTGTGACTTCTTGTTGTAGCCCTCTGTTATGGCCCCTTGTGATCTTTTCTTGTGAACATTTCTTGTGACCTCTTGTTGTGGCCACTTGCTGTTACAACTTTAAAGTTGTCTCTTTTTTACATTTTCAAAGCTTGCAAGTCATCAAATGTCTGGAGTTAATTATCAGATGTAATTGTATAATGTATTATTAATGTAAATCTCTCACAATAAACACTGCAGTATGATCAATGGAAGCCTCTGATCCCGTCACGTACAGCTGACTTAGCAAATTATTTTTCTGATAAATGATTGATAGGAGAATTTTATGAACACAGTCATTCAGCACACTTTATGTATAATAGGGTTTAGGAAGAAAATTTTACTAATCCATTGGGGTCAATTCCCACTTTGCCCATTGTAGACCAGTATAATTACTGTTTACTTTGGCCCAGCTCCTCCACCCCTCAACTCCCTACATAAACTTTTATGTTTCTGAAAGGAGTAAGAGCAAAGAGCAAATACTATAAAGTACATGAGTCTGCTGGGACTGTTGTCATCACATCCAAGATGGCGGCACAGGGCTTTTGGATATCTACACAAGTGGGTCCTTTACAGGAAAATGTTGCACATATATATATATATATATATACGAAATTCAGGGGTATGGGGGCAGATAATATATATATATATATATATATATAAAAACTGTTGGTAAAATAAATGGCCTTAAGACGGGGTAAAGATCTGAGCAAAATTGATTGCAGAGTATAAATCAGCTTCTAGACATTGCATGCAATGCAACTGGATATAACCTTAAGGCCTTTGCCACATTACAGGAGGTTGCTGATTTGAACCATTCAGTGCAGGAAAAGTGCAGAAACACTATGAATGTACAGGTTTTGCTTATTCTATCATTTAATGACATAAGAGGAATTTTGCTTTATTTATTCGGCTCTCCATTATTCAGCGCCATTTGTATAAAACCTCCATAAATGTTACTGGTAGGACCTCAGCTGTGACATTTGCATAGTTATTATTGTTTCTATATATGTTTCTATATATTAAAAAGTCACAGTCCGCGGTCTGTCTTGGGCACCAAGCTGCTCCCCCATCTCCGGACGTGGAGCCGCCATGCAAGCGATTGCTTTTCTTACAAAACAGGCGTGTAAAGATTGTCACGGCAAACGTAATTGCTTTGGCACGATGTTGCTGAAGAGGGAGCCTGCTGTTTTCAATGTATATAAGCAATCTATTTTACAACGTTGTATCTTTATTTTTCCTTCTGTGCAGAATTGTATGGCTGTGGTAATAGGAGGAAATCGCTTCCAGGACGCCGATGGAAATGAGCCGCAAAATCCCCGGTGACTAGTGTGGATAAATGCCTTGATTACAGAAATATGCAGATGGTGAGATCAATGGTGCAAGCATCACATTTGGTGACAGGTGTGTGTGAATGTGTACATATATTGAGGCCATGGTCCCAATTGTGTATTCCAAGTGGTTCCCCAATGCACCCTGCCAAAGGACATGCAAAGCCAACAATACCATCATGCGTTGTGTCTACCTTTGTTGGTGCATTAGGTATGCCAATAAAATGGATGAACACACACCTCCTAACTGTACCATATTTTTGGTAGCTCTCCCTCTTCATACCTTCCAACTTGGCTGGACTGTCCCTCTTTTCCTGCAATCTGTCCTGAATTAGGAGAGACTGTCTTTCTTCATACTTACCAGCTGTCCCGGTTTTAGAGGGACTATTGCTTTCATTCCTCCCAGCTGTTTCCTATTTGGTGTGACTTGTCTCTCTTCACACCTGCCTATTGTCCCTCATTTGGAGGGACTGTCCCTCTTCATACCTCTCAACTGCCCCAGGTTTAGAGAAACTGCCCCCCTTTATACATCCCAACCATCCCTGATTTGGTGTGACTGTCTCTTTTCATACCTTCCTTTACACCTCCCAACTTTCTCATCTTATGCCTCTCAACTGTTACTGATTAGAAGGCACGTGCCTCTTCACCTTTTCCTACTGACCCTGGTTTGGAGTGGATGTACCTCTTCATACCTTCTGTTATACTATCCATGATTGGGAAAGACTGTCCCTCTTCATACCTCCCAGCTGTTCCTGATATGTTGGCACTGTCCCTCTTTATTACTTCCATCTGTCCCCAATTTGGAGGGATTGATCTACTTCATTCCTCCCATCTTTTCCTGATTTAGAGGGACTGTCCTACACAGCTTCCAATTGTCCCTGATTGCCCATTTCAGCTACTTCAAGTTGGTTTTAATTTCCTAGAGACTTGTATGAGGATACAAAACCCATGTGACGTGAGCAAATGTGCAATGAAGACCCAGCACATAAACAAAGCTCATACTATGATTAGTACCCTGGGCTTGCAGGACTGGGGTCTCAGATTTGAATCATGGCCAGGATAACATTGCTTGGAGTTTGTATGTTCTTCTCTTGTTTGTGTGCATTTCCTCACAAAGCCACACTGGTATTATTGGTTCTACCCCCTTAATATTAATGATTGGTCTACAAATCTCTATAATTAATACAATAGAAAAAAACAGAAGGTTTGTAAAAAAGTGAAAGTTGCATGAAAAATAAATCTTAATTCTTCATTAAATGTATTTTTAGGCAACCCTACCTAAATCTAACTCAGTATGTACCATATCAGTTTTTCAGTACAGCGGAGCTCCAAGTGGGGGAGGAGAAGCCCCATCTGTGTATTTAGCTGTTTGCTCTATGAACATACACAATGTATTCCCTTTTAAAATCTGACTGACACCGTTTTCCTTCTGTAAGACTCAAAATGTACAATTTTAATGCACCAATCGTGTCTCTTGTCCCCAGATGCCGCACCTGGAAAACCCTGCGAGAGCATCAAAAATCATTTCCAGTGATATGTTGCAGTAATTACCCGAAACACGTACTAACTGACACACAATCATTTCCCTAACTGTCTACTGAACGCTGTTTGCTTGGCTCCTGCACGCCAGTTGCCTGGTTTGACTGATTATGTGTTAATTTGAGCATATGGCCCAGTACAAGGGGAATGACGGGCAAACACAATTTATTTATATGTTTAGCATGTAAAGGCAAACATTGTGCACGTCTTTATACTGACATTGTTATTTTAAAGAAGAATATCTCTGCATTGCCCAAAAATATGTGAAAAATTCCCACACTATAAACAATGTAACATCATATTTTTTCTGTTGACTTTGGAAAACAACTTTTCTTTTTTAATAGAGAAAATCATCTCCCTTCTCCCATATGTCTCCAAACTTCTCAAACCTCTTGTCTACAAAATACTCACCGATTACCTGAGCACCAACTCTCTCCTTGACCCTCTCCAGTCTGGTTTTAGAGCTGCCCACTCCACTGAAATATCCCTTACTAAAGTGGCCAACGACCTCATCAGAGCTAAGTCTCAAGGCAACTTTTCCCTGCTCCTTCTCCTTTCCTCTGACACTGTTATCTCCCCCTTCTAATACAAATCATGGCTCCATTGCTATAAGTCACACTGCTCTCTCTTGGTTTGCTTCCGTCTGACCGCTCCTTTCGAATTTCTTTCATGGTAACTCCTCCTCCCCCACTCTCCTCCATGTTGGTGTTCCCCAAGGGTCAGTCCTTGGACCGGTTCTCTTTTCTCTGTACACCTCCTCTCTCGGTAGTCTCATATCCTCCTTTGGCTTACATCTCTATGCTGATGACACTCAGATCTATCTGTCCACCCCTGACCTGTCTCCCTCAGTCCTGGATAAGGTCTCATGCTGCCTGTCAGCCATCTCATCATGGATGTCTGACCCATTCCTGAAACTCAACCTGGATAAAGGGGAACTCATCATCATCCCCCCTCAAATTCAAAATCTCCCCCTGACATATATCTAACTGTTATAACACTGTTATTCGGCCCTCCCCTCAGGCACGTTGTCTTGGTGTCACCTTTGACTCGGCCCTCTAATTTACCCCCCATATTCAGAACATTTCCAGGTCCGGTCACTTTCACCTAAGCAACATCTCCAAAATCTGCCCCTACCTGTCCCCTGATACCACCAAACTCCTTGCACACGCTTTTATCATCTCTCATCTGGACTACTGTAACCTCCTCCTCTCTGGTATTCCACTAACTTGACTCTCTCCTCTACAATCTATTATGAATGCTGCAGCCAGACTCATCCATCCTTCCCTCCGCTCCTCTTTCGCTGCATCTCTTTGCAGATCTCTACACTGGCTTCCATTTCATCTTAAGCCCCTGTGCTTTGCCTTCAAATCGCTCCACAGTTATTGTCCCACTTACATTTCTGACCTGGTAAAAAAATACTCCCCCTGCCGCTCTCTCTGCTCCTCCAATGACCTACTAATGACTTCCACACTCATAACCTCATCACACGCATGGATACAAGACTTCTCTAGATCTGCTCCAACTCTCTGGAATGGTCTTCCTCGTCCTATTTGGCTTGCTTCTTCTTTCTGCTCATTTGAAAGAGCCCTCAAAACCCATTTTTTCAAACTTGCCTACCCATCTTCTTCTGTCTTTTAAAACCATCACTACTTCCCAGCACTCCATATCCCCCATCCTATTGTGTGTAAATTCCCCCACCTACTAGATTGTAAGCTTTTCTGTATCACTGTCTCTATCTGTTTGTCATTTGCAACCCCCTATTTATTGTACAGCGCTGCGTACAATAATAATGCGACAGACCATGTTTCCATGTAAACAATCATAAAATGAATAACTAACAAGGTCAAGGCACCAACTTATAAATTGGTCATAATGTACAGAACAAATTTTACTGTGGCCAGGAAAGCACAAAAATATTCCCTACAGCAAAGCATTTCAAGTGCTTAGACCATGGCCAGGGCCAACTTACATCAAAACACAAATATAATGATTGCTCACTGTAAGTTTGTTCAACGATGGTCAGCAGGTTCCCACACAGACCTTAACATGTTCATACCAAAGTTCTTACCCCATAAACACTTTTTCTATTTTTCTTATTTTCACCTTTAAAGCCCAAATATAGTTCCACTTGCACATTTTGCAAGCAGTCAGGCCTTTATTGAAAAAAGGTACAGAGGATGTTCTAGGTATTAATTGTACATGCTCCAGTGTTATGTCATACTGGCCCAACCAATCAAGATGGCCAAGAAGCAGCATGGAAGTAATGGCAGAAGATAGAACAGGGACAGATGGGTGTATTTAAAAAAATGCAATCAGGCAGGTATGTTTGTTTTATTGCATAGAGAACATATCAATTTCAGCACTACAGAACGGCACTTTGCCCCCTATATAACATTAAAAACTATACAAAAGGGTAAAAATTTTACATTATACTCTGAAACTGGGGTTGTTTTACAAGCAAAGATTGGTCTGATCTCCAGCCAGGGAGTCCGGGGACCAGTAACACAACATTACAAGGGGCATTTGTCAATCCAATAATTTAATGTTTCATTGGATCTTCCTATTCATATATATCTAATCTCTGGCCCAGGAAGATTTTACTTAGCTATGACATATTTGGATCTTTATATGATACCTGAGGGTTATTTTATATATCAAATCTCTCCTCATACTCTGCAATGACATATTGTGTATATTATCATTTTGTTTACTGAACTCCTGAAGAAGCTTTAATAATTTAATTTAAAGCATGTTGTGTGCCTTTAACAATCAATCTTCTCCATCATAATATCCACTTTTAGGTAATTTTTGAGATATACAGTATATCAGCCTTTCTCAATCTTTTGAACCCATAAAATAACTTTTGGATCCTAAGGGAACTTTTTCTATAATTGCTATATCCTATTCTCACAGTATATTAGTGTGGTGGTCAGTGGGAAGAATGCCTCTTACATTGCTCACCAGTGAGAAGCCAAAGACAGCCAAAAAGATCATTGGTGTCATCTAGTCTGATCTGAGAGTCACAAATTGCTCATTGCTCAAAGAACCCCTAACCGTCTCTGGAGAAACCTTTAGCAACCTTTGGAGGAACCAGCTGTATACAGTAGACCAGTCTGTAAATAAAGTTGGTATAAAGAATGGTCTGCCACATTAATGACACAATTTAAAAAAAAATTTCATGAAAAACAGTGGATCACTTTTGGTACAGAAATCTAGACCTCAGTGTAACGCTCAGGTGGTTAAAAAAGTTTGAGCCTATTAAAAAAAAATCCTTTGTGCTTGTTGTAGGTACTTGTGAAACAACCCCAGCTCATGCGTGTAACGTGTAGAAGAAGGAAACATGTGATGCCATTTTCAGAGGATATTTCATATCATGTACTTCATTTTCACCTGAAAAGGGAATTATACAGCAGGAGCTTGATAGGGCCAATTGTAATTGTGTCGTAGCGGATTTGCGGCATTTTATACGGGATCCAAGACTGAAGTGTACTGGAAGCAATGGGTGGACCAGGCACTGAATCACGCTTTCAGGTCAGAAGTGGGGATGACTCTGGAGCACCTAGCTAATAATAAAAGGGCACCTGTCTTTGAGATTTGGGAAGTTGCAGCCTGAGGTTCGGTGGCCCAGGCAGACAGGATGTGGAGCATGTGTGCTGGGAGAACTCCCAAAATTGAGGTCTGTGAGACCAACAGAGAGAGAGCTAGGAGGCTAAATTTACCCGTCCCTTTTGCAATAGAGAGCGTGCCTGGTCCCATTTTTTGGAGTATGTGATGATCAATGATCTTTATTGATCATTAGCAGCCAGCCAGGGTTTTTGTATTCTTTATTCTTTGGTATTCTTTGGTGAATGATAACATAACACATGGTGCAGATTAGTGTGGTCAGTGTAGGAGGTGAAGAACAGTTCAGGATTGCCTGGAATGGAAGCTTATAAAATTGAAGATTGATTTACTTCTACTTTAAACAGTTAGTGTAATATGTAACATTTTAGGAGTTTGTATTTTCCCCTTTTACCCTCCTGCAGGCCCACCGGTGCCTTATAATCAATACAATCTTCATGGTTTTCATCCAAACATAATATTTGCAGAAAATATTGTAAAACCAGAACCTAAGTAAATGAGGTTAAAGATCCCATCACCCCATGTGTGTGAAAAGGGAGGAATAAACCTGACTGGTATATTCATTAAATATTGTCCCTTTTAATTCATAGAATACAAGCGGAACACTGAGAAGCCAAAATAATTAGAGTATATGTAATGAAACACAACTGTCCTGCAGATACTGACCCAAGTTCGAGGAATATTTGGCAGATGTATCTGGCACATAAATGTGTCACCATCTGCCCTGTGTCTCCACTCACACGTACATAATGACTTGTGTGTAGAGGGCAGGATACGGGGTATGGACATCACAGGGTGCTCTGGGCAATATCCATAGAAAAAAATCAGATTTCATTTTCAAGTCAATATTTGTATTTCAGGCAATGGGTTGCAGCAAAAAGTATAAAAATATTTATTGCATTTCCATGTCTTACAATTACAAAAGTCATATGCACTGGTTAGAATTCAGCTAGCATGCAAAATAATGCCCCGGGTAAACAGGAGATATTAAATGGAAGGGGTTCAACTGCACAACATTCCAGCTCCCTGCAACCTTTGCCATTCTGTCAACTTGGACCCTAGGAAAGTTAGTGGCCCTGGGCAAATATGAGATTGGAGCTACAAATGAATTGTTGTCTAGCTCCTTGTGCCATTCCAAGGATTCGGCCACACACTACACCTGGCTTTAGATATTCCTTCCATGTTTTTTCCACCCCTTGCTTTTTTGGCAGTGCCAACATCCTAACCTGCTATTTTTCCAGGTTTGGACATCTAAGTTGGCCAGAATGAAATGATTTACCTCCCACGCATGCACACAAATCCATTCATCCCTACACCAGGAATACCAAGACTAAGCTGTGTGTTTAATTCTGCTTTACCAGAGCCTTACGTGTCTGTAATACATGATAATAACCACCCCTATTTGCCCTCTATCGGTCTGTTAAATATACAATTGAAACATTTTGTTATATCTGTTCAATCAATTCAAAAATTTACATTTTCTTCCTGCAGTAATTCAGTTAACTGAATTCTTCTCATGCTTCTGCTTAATTTTTATTAGTTAGCATTGATCTCAATGCCTCCCCTATGTAATAGAGAAGTGGGGAAGTGACGATGTTGAATAGTTGTGCCTATCCCTTGTTAATACTGGTCCCCTAAAGATAAACTATGGAGAGAAATGTCACCCTAAGACAGGAAGTGGCCATCGTCAAGATCTCCAGGTAAAAAAAAAAGGAACACAAAAGAGAAAACATGGAAAACTACAGCATGCAAGCATTGTTTTTCTTAATTCTTTGTTTTTTCTTTGGCTTTTAGTTTTTTGTTTTTTTTTAATTTAATTAGTCATGTTTTTATTTATCAGCTTAGTACAAATTCATCATTTTTTTTTTTTACTTAAAAGTACTCGGTCACATTTACCAGTGAAAATGATCGCAAAGGTAAATGTACATGGAAGTGAGACAAAAATAATGTCGACCTACTTTCAGCAAGTCATTATATTAGTCAGATTGCTCCAATTTGTTTTAGTTCATTTTCAGGAACATTCAGCTAAACTTAAATCTGGATTTTAATGGGGAAAAGATTGGTAGCTTGTTATGGTTTATGCAGGATAATCACAGCAGCCAAATGCACCAAACTGCCATGAGAAGACCAACAATAGACTAAACATTGTGCTAATTCATAAAAGAAAAATGGGTTTGTGCACAGTGGTGGGGACGAGCCATTTTAGGCAGCTTTAGGGGCAGCTTGGAAAATACATAAATTCTTCAATGTAAAAATTTCTGAGGTCAAAGCACCCCCATTGGTGATGCAAATTGTGACAGTGATACACTAAAGAAATAATGAGACCTTGTCTATATAATTACAAATATATGCACATTAGGTTGTGTAATTTTATTTCCCAATGGTGACCCAATGTAGCTGGGAAGACAAGTGATACAAGAAAGAAATAACAGCCCCACTGACAGCAGAAAGCAATGCAGGGAAATAAATAAAGGGGGATATATGTGCAGAGGACAAGTGGCGGTGCTGCTTAATGCTTGCTGCAATATCCCAGTACAATGAGTTCCAGTGAGAGCAGATTGCGATGATGATGGTGATGATGGCAGCTCTACAAACTAACATCACATTCCCTGCCCAACATAAAACCGACCTGCAGGTAGATAATCTGTTTTTACCAGTTTAAACTACTAATATGGTTAAATTTTGACACAATGTTCAAAATTTCACCAATAATTTCACCAATAAAGTGAAAATGAAATTTGTTCATTCTCTCCCTTCCCATCCTTCAGTTGATCATTTTATGCATCTGGAGGCATTGTGGGGCCCAAAGATAATCCATCATAGGCAAGCCGAGTACATTGTACTGGACTTCAGAGATGGGTTCTAGATGGTCAGCATATTTCCCTCATTTATGGCCTCAGGTCTCCTTAGGCAGGGTACTGGGAAAGAAGCTTGGGGTGGTAAAGCAACCAATTGTTTCAGGTTTGGTACATTTGGTAGAAGCTGTTCCAGGCTTCTGGGATTTGGAATTAAAGAGAAAGCTGGTTGGGCATTTTCATTGCACTGGAAAACCTGTCCAAGGAGGAGGCCTCAAGCAGAGAGTACTTGGTGTGCTAAGGTTTACCTATGCTGGCAGGTGGGGCTTGATCTTACCAAGGAGTTCTGGGGGAGGTGTGTGTTACCTGACTAGAGGTGAGTGCTCAGGTGTATAGCCTGCTAGCAGAGTTTGGAAAGTTGAAATTCTGGGACCACAGCACAAATCACCCCTCTATTCTGAATTTAATCTTACCTGTTTGGAACTTAGTTAAAGTTTGCCACTGGGTACTTTTACTTCTGTTACAATTTATGATAAAGCACAGTTTTTATATATATATATATATATTTATTTATTTTTTCTTTTATTAAACAACTGCATGCTGCACTGATCCTGGTTCCCCCAAATATCACAAAGGAGTTTAGCAAGTGTTTTCCTTGCTCTGCAAAAACATTTCCTTTCTACTGCTGATTTCTGATTGAACAATTAACACCTTTTCAATAATATGAGAAAAGCTACGGCACCGGCATCCCTTTAGAAGGGGTGGCGTTCTTCAATGCAGAGGATGCAGGAAAAGTGATTTCCAAATTTAGTAGAAAAACCCATCACACAAGCAGGAAATTAGATTTTTGGGGGCATTCTGTACCCCAAAGATATGCAGAACACCTCCACATTGCAATCCAGTTAGCAGTGATTTGAACATTTTAAACATGATAACATCTGCACTGTAAAGCTCAGGTCTTCTGCTTTTTTCTCTTTTAATATATATAATATTAATATAAGAAATGACCATCAGTGACCCAGAAAGCATTTTTGCCTGAGGATCAAGTTGACATTTTTAGAAAGAGGGTAACAAAATCAGCATGTACAGGCTACCCTTTAGGTAACGATCGGCCTTGGGAGAATTCAAATTGCCCACCAGCTACGGTGAGGCTTCAGAAAAATTCTGGGGATCTTCTAAATGTTTCCAAACAGTTAAAGTGGAGAATAATTCTCCTGAAAACCGAATTCCCACAAAGCTGCAATCAGAGTGGTCAAACTCACCCCCCCCC
>NC_092871.1:2437030-2440308 GCF_032062135.1 Pyxicephalus adspersus | reverse complement strand
TTTTCATCCAAATGAAAAATTGACTCTGGAACTATCCAACCATATATTCCTGAGTTATATATACAGGGCTGCTGTTAGGAAATGCTTATCGAGTTGGCAATTCCATGCTGTGCACCACTGCAGTATCCCACACAGTCTATTTTGGCCAGCAACGTCACTTGCAGCAACAAAGTGTATAGAGAAATAGCAGCAGCCCCTGCTTCCCTTAAGCCGTGCAGACAGATGTATTATATGGCATCCCCAGCATCCATTGTTAGGCTGTGCACAGCTGAAGGGGATCGTAGAGGCTGATCAGCTCCTGACTCCGTCCTGCACTGCTATTGGCTGCTGGGACTTTATAGCCACTTTGCTCCCAGTCACCAGTGCCTGTTATAACGTTAAGCAGGGCTGACTTGCTGCTGGTGTGTATTTGTGTAATTTACTGTTCCTGACCTATCGCTTGTACACATCCTGGACCGACCGTTTGCCTGTGATCCAGACTCTGCTTGGGTTTTGACCTTGTGTACTTTGTATGACAGACTAATACAGACAGTGATACAGGAGGAGAGGACCCTGCCCCGAAGAGCTTACAATCTAGTAGGTGGGGGAATTTCACACACAAAAGGATGGGAGTATATACAATATACTGTATGCTAGGGGAAATGGCTTTTTAGCTTCTACACAAACAATAAATTCAGTGCATTAAACAGTCCTCAGTACACGCTACATGCAACATATTTGGTGTTATTCCAAGAGTATGCAAAGGCAAATAAAAGCCTGTGGTGTCAACCCTGCCTACTTCATGTCTGCTGGAATAGAAGGAAAAAACAGCTCTCCTCAGCTTTGCAACTCCTTTTTATTATCTCCTTTGCTTTTAATCACCCCTCCTTATTTTCATAACCTTTCCTTATTCCCTCCCCCGCTTTATCTTCTCCTCCTTCCCTATCTTTATAACCCCTCCTCATCTTCTTCACTCTTATTTATAAAGAAGTCTTTGATGGTCCACTCCGGGCGCTGGGCGGGGTGTCTCTCTGAATACAAGCCACCCATACAGACCTACGTTGGGAGAGCGGGAGGTATCTGGTATCATGACCTCACTATGCGGGACATGCCCCCCCCCCTTGAGTGACAGGCAGGGGTATAGTGGGGTGGGCACGTACCATGCCCCTTCTCCTTTTTTTCGACTACACCCCTGCTCCTATTCCCTTCCTATATCCTCCCCCGCTCCTCATCCTCTTCCTTCTTTTATCCTCTCCCTCCTCATCTCCTCCTTCTTCGATATTTCCTCTCTTCTTATTTTTCACAACCTCTCCTTTGTGCACAGAATTTATCAGCTCAAATGTTTTTATATTTAATCCACAGATATTTTTGGACCTAAAGCAGAGTTTTCAGGAATGGGTTTGCAGGAGTTTATTTATTCCCAGCAGCCCTGGGGATGTCCAGTACATCCCAGCATCGTTTTTTTTAAAGGAGACAGTGATCATGCAGGTGAATAAGTTTTATTAAGGGACATTGCTTCTTCAACAAAGACCAGCCTGACTGCAGAACTATAGTTATTCTTTAATAAACAAAACATTTTCATTGATAGATTTAACAGACCGAAATGGGCCCAATAATAAATGTGAGTGTTTGGGTTAATATTCACCTACTCCTAATTCTGCCTCTCCCATGCTCACCCTGACTGTTCAGGGGTCGATAGCCACACAGTCGCAGGTACTTATACTAGTTGCATTTTAGGAAACATTCAATGGCTTTTTAATGAATATATAACCACATTGTGTTTTATGTATTTGCCTGAAGTTCAGATTCAAGGTGAATATTCGAATAATAACTCAAATGATGCGCTCAGTGAAGACGCACTAGAGTCCCCAGTCCTATCTTTAATCCTAAATCATTATAAAATATTTGCAATCTCCGTAGGAGCTGTGAGCACGTTTTTGGCTGAGCGAATCGTCTTCACATCATTTTTATGGGTTGCGTTCCAGGCCGACAGATTTTATTGACTTACTTTGTGTCATCAGTATCTTCACACTCTTCTTCATATGATTTAGACTTTGAAGGAAATCTTAATTGTTCAATGTTTCCAAGCGTGATTTTATGGAGCGCCCAGAGAAGGACTTCACTGTCCTCAGAAAAGACTGACAGCTCGGATAGGTTGGTCAATTTTTTTTACATTAAAACATTTACAGCTCCAAATTTGGATTAAACAAAGAAATAATTAATGTGCCTCAGCATGCAAGATGTGATGAGTGGAAGAAAAATATGGCTGAATTTATGGGAACATTTGTCACTGCAGATCTCATCTGAACCAAAGCCAAAACCCCCATCTATAGCATGAACAAATTAACACTGATCTGCAATTAACACAACATTACTGAAACTTGTTGGTGGAAAGTGAAGAGTGAAGCAATGATTAGATTTGGATGAAGACATTAAAGATGAACCCCTGGTAAACTAATTCCTGACTACCACAAATAACATATATATAAGAGAGCTGTTTTTATCGCCTAATGATCCAGTCCTGGCACTTACATGGCTCTGCAACTCAGCATCACCCTGTTAGCAGAGGACAGAATATAGGAAACCTCTAGGGGGACATTAGAAATAATGGGGGGAACAAAGCAAACACATAAATACATAATAAATACAATACTTACATTACAAAATACAACATTACAAATACATTAGAAATACAACAATACAAAATATCATATTAGAAAAATAGATGTTAGACTTTATGACAAACTCAAATATGAATATCTCAAGTGTCATACCAAAAACTGAAACATATTTCACATAAACAAAAACAGGAAAACCAAGAAGCACAAACCCATCAGCCTGTATTTTACTCTTTTTCAAAAATCATCATGAAAACAAACTATACCAGGACCCCAAATATTCCCCACCGCGTGCAGAATATCATTCACCACCTCGATAGGAACATCTTCTCTGCATATGCATACCTATCTGATCGCTGAACTATGAAAAAGTGTTTTAAAATCCCAGCGAGTCCTAGAGTGCTCCTTATACCCCCTCTGAATAACTCGTGACTGAGGAATACCTAGAGCCCCCCCACCCTTTTCCTCTACTTTTAAGGGGAATAGGAGCAGAAAGTGCTCCATGGTGTCTTCTGATTCTCTACATTCCAGTTTCAGCACACAGATTCTGTTTTGGGTGGTCAGTTTTCCTCATACAACACTGTGATATATGTCAGAGCTTTATAAATGTATAATAATAGTGTGTGACTGTGGGGGACATTAGAGTGTCAGCTCCTCTGTACAGAGACTGATGGGACTGGC